>NC_058132.1:172804788-172814704 GCF_016433145.1 Gracilinanus agilis | reverse complement strand
GCCAGATCCTGTGTGATCCTGATTGGTGCTCCTTGATATTTGAATTGTCTCTTTCTGGCTTCTTGTAAGATTTTTTCTTTTGCTTGAAAGCTTTTGAATTTGGCAATAATATTTCTAACCGATTTCTTCTCTGGGTCGAATATGGTGGGTGTTCTATGGATCCTTTCGATGTCTATATTGCCCTCTTGTTGTAGGACTTCAGGGCAATTTTGCTGAATAGTTTCTTTTAGTACGGAGTCCAGGTTTCTATTAATTTCTGGGTTTTCTGGAAGACCAATTATTCTCAAATTGTCTCTTCTAGACCAGTTTTCTTGGTCTGTCACTCTCTCATTGAGATATTTCATATTTCCTTCTATTTTTTCAGTCTTTTGACTTTGTTTTATATGTTCTTGTTGTCTTGAGAGATCATTGGTTTCTAATTGCTCGACTCTAGTCTTTAGGGACTGGTTATCGGCTATAATCTTTTGGTTTTCGGCTATAATCTTTTGGTATTCCTTTTCAATCTTGTCATTTCTGGTGTTCAATTTGCTTATCAGTTCATTTGATTTCTGAGCCTCACTTTCCAATTGCAAGATTCTACCTTTTAAACTGTTATTTTCTTGCCAGATCTCTTCCATTTTCCTCAGAATCTCAGTTTTGAACTCTTCCATAGCTTGTGAGGAGTTTTCCTTATTTGAGGAGGGTCCGGATGCTTGTTTGTTCTCCTCCTCTGTTTGCTCGGTTGTCTGGATTTTCTCTGTGTAAAAGCTGTCGCGTGTTAAAGACTTCTTCTTTTTGTTATTATTCTTTCTCTTCTGAACCTCCTGATGCTGAGTAGCCATCATTAGCCCAGCAGCTTCTCAGCTTTATCCTCGGGCTCAGTGTCTGTTCCCAATCTATTGGCTCCTGAGGTCTGAATTCTGGTTTTTTCCAAGGTCAAGCCCCCTGGTGGGCCCTCTTGCTTGATCCTCTGCTGGAGGTTTCTTTACAAGTCTCAGGGCGCTGCTTCCACAGTCGTATACCTGTCTGCACTGGTTCCCCACTTAGGCTTAGTTCTGCCTCCACCCACGCCT
The DNA here is from genome assembly GCF_016433145.1 of Gracilinanus agilis. NCBI lineage: Eukaryota > Metazoa > Chordata > Mammalia > Didelphimorphia > Didelphidae > Gracilinanus > Gracilinanus agilis. The sequence continues at coordinate 172,813,652 of NC_058132.1, read as the reverse complement.
CTACTCAGCCGGCTCTCTGCGCCCAGCGTCCTGCTCCGGCGCGCGCGCTCAGATTTCGCGTGCTTTTTTTGACTTAATGGGGTCCTGAGTCTTGCTGCTGTCAGGAACAGGTCCCGGAGCTGCTGATGACTCGATGGGTGCCCCAAACTTGCTCTATTTCTTTTTAGCTGGGTTCGGAGCTATAGGTGAGTGTGGAGGGGGTGGGGGTGGGGCGGTTGCTCAGCTCGCGATTGAGTGAGTGAGAGCCCTTTTTAGCTTGGAAATGTCTCGATTCCACGTACCTTCCACGCTGTGCCCTGTTGTGGGGTTCCTCCGTTCGTCTGGACTTGTTTTTATGTCCCCTTGAGGAGTTTTGTATGTTTCGGTCAGGAAAGGTTAAGAGCTGCTTCTTACTCTGCCGCCATCTTAACCCGGAAGACCTTGTTCTTTTTTTTTTGCTTGTTCATTCTTCCATCCTATTTTTTGACTTCAGACAATGTTGGGGCCAAGCTCTGAACATTTCTGGTGAGAATGTATGGACTGACTCTGTTGCTGCTTCCTTAGGGTACTGAGTTTTGTTTTAATCTATGATCTCTAGGACAGTTCAGATTATGGACCCAAAAGCTTTCAGTGTTACCAAAGTGGTCTGATCTAGCATGAAATCTTATAACTACTCTACTGCTCTGAGCCTTTTTTTAATTTTTATTGTGAATATTTTCCCCTAGTTACATGTTTCGTGTTCTTTCCCTCTCCCCCTAACCCCTCTATCCCTCCTTAGCCAACACACAATTCCACTGGGTTTTACATGTATCAAGACCTAATTCAATATTATTGATAGTTGGACTAGAGTTATCGTTTAGTGTCTATATCCCCAATAATATCCCCATGAGCCCATGTTTTCAAGCAGTTGTTTTTCTTCTGTGTTTCTCCTCCCACTGTTCTTCCTCTGAATGTGGCTAGTTTTATTTTTCATAAGTCCCTAAGCCTTGCTCTGGATCCTTGCATTGCTGCTAGTAGAGAAATCTGTTATGTTCAATTGTACCACAGTGTATCAGCCTCTATGTATAATGTTCTCCTGAATCTGCTTCTTTCACTCTGCATCAATTCCTGGAGGTCATTCCAGTTCACATGGAATTCCTCCAGTTCTTTATTCCTTTGTGCTGCTCTGAGTCTTAGTCCTGAATCGAAGCAACACATCTGTGGGTTTGCCTCCTGTTGGAGTTCCAGTAAGATTCCTGGACTCAACCACTATCAGTCAACTAGAAACCCCAGCAGGTTCAGAGTGATAGAACTGCAGGTTTTCCTTCAGGCTGGGATTCAAGAAATGCTTATTCCTTTGCAGGATTCAAACTAGGCTCTAGGCTGAATCTAAGGACACTCTCCCTTTGTACCCCATACTGGCTTTTCTCCTGAGGTCAGAGTCACATAGCTACTGCTTATTTTTGAACTTGCTGCTTGTTCAGGACACAGCCTAGGAACTATAATCAATTCTTATTGTGAACCCTTACTTCTAGATGCAGGTTTTCTCTTCAGTATGACATCAACCTGTGAATAAGAAGTTTGTAGGAAGGGAAAGAGCTGCAGTTGGTACCTGTTTCTGTAAGTGGGGCCCCTGTATGCAGGGCTATCTTTCAATACCTGCACTAGAATGTCTACCCCCTGTCCCCAGTGTCTGCAGAAATTCATTTCTGACTCTTTATGCCACATTGGAAATGTGGCTAGAAAAGTGATTTGTTGTGATTTTTTTTCTTGGATTTCTCAATCAGGACTCAGTTTTATACCTTTTCGAGATCTTATGAAATTTTGGTGTTTTTTTTTTAACTTTTACCTTCCATCTTAGAATCAATACTGTGTATTGGTTGCAAGGCAGAAGAGCAATAAAGGCTAAGCAATAGGGGTTAAGTGACTTGCCCAGGGTCACACAGCTAGTAAGTCTCTGAGGCCAGATTTAAACCCAGGATCTCCCATCCTGACTCTCAATTCACAGAGTCACCTAGCTGCCCCCAATCTTTATGGAGTTATAAGGGAGTGTGCCATCTTAGTTCTGCCCTGCAAGTACCACTTTCAACATGTAACTGTCCTAATGTGCTTAGGTGCTTAGTGACCTCTCTGTCAAGATCACCTTATATCTAGTTTGTACGTATTTTGTACATATATGTGTCTCTCCTAGTAGAATGTAAATTAGAAGGTGGGATTCTTTCACTCACATCTTTGCATCTCCGGCATCTAGGATGTATTGGACACATAGAAGCCAGCTGAGAAATGCTTATTGATTGATGGACTGATGAAGAGAAACCTTAACATATCTCTGAGGTTACTCTTCCCCCCAACACAGAACTTGGTTCCAAGTATTTTATACATATTATCTCCCTTGTTCCTTTCTGCGACTCTACAAGGCAAGAGAAAAATGTGGATTTACCCACTTCATAGGTAAGAAATTGAGTTCAGTGAATTTACTCAAGGTCAAAGAGCAAATAAATAGGGTACCAGCACCACGACCTTTGGATTCCACATCACCTCTAAAAGCATTTGCCATTTGTAGCCTTCAGAGATGCCTCACTCAGGTACCGACTCTAAACGTAGCTTCCAAACAGGCTCTGTACCAGCAGCCATAAATGATCTTCCCAAGAGATGTCCTGAACTACAGTTGGGAACACTAGAATCAGCAGCCCAAGTTTGCCAACTCGGATTCTTCTGAAGCCACAGTTACTGAAAACATGCTCTCTTGCCAACTCGGCCTCGGTGGGATTCAGACCTAACAATAGCTGCAGGGTTGAGATGGCGAATTCTCACTAGTCTGCTTGGTGGTTTGCCACAGGCCAGGGTGGGAATCTCTGCCCCATGTTTGCTGTCTGCTATTTACCGCTTTGCTGTTTTTGCTTTTCCAGGAGGATGCTGGCATGGTGAGTTAACTCTATGGGAAAAAAAAACATACACAGATATCCACAAACATACATACATGCACACTATTCTGAATCCCCCCTGGTTTATTTACCTGATTCACCCCAAAAGGACATAATGAGTAGTATATTTAATTATCCTGATTCACCCCAAAAGGACAAGGAGATGAAAGAAATAGAACAGAGTTCTGGTTAAGCTTTAGATGGTTCTGGGATGGGAATTAACCCAATATATGGTGGAGGTTGGGGTGGGTGGAGGGGGTGGAACGTGCCTTCAAACAGGATGGCCAGCACTACTTCCCAGCTAATCCCTTCCTTCTATGGCCATGTCTCTGTAGATACCAAGACTTACAAAAATGTCATGCCTCCTCTCTACCACCCCAACCCCCAATGAAATAAAACTGTTGGCGGCATCTGCCATAACTTTCTGGTGTCTCTTTGGTGCCAGGTTCTCAAAACCTAACCTAACTCAACTCCCCAAAGCAGTGACCCTCCTCTAGTGATTCTGGGCCAGTTATCCAGTCCTCTGGTTTCTGGTATTACCTCCTCCTATTTGCTGTGCCCCTCTATGAAAGGTTGGCCCTGACTGTTGGGGAATGCAGTCTTCCACCCACTGGATTATTTTCTCTGTAAGTGAGTTTTCTTGAAAGCATTTCCTGAGCCCCTCTTGTGGACAGAGCTCTGTGATTTCAAGGGACAGGTACTTCCTTCACTCACACTGAACACAACCCTTCCATCTCTTGGTATTCATAAGCTCTTAGGAACATAAACATAGAGCTGGGAGGCACCTTAGAGTCAATAGGGGTGGTGGACAGAATGCTCAATTTGAAATAAGAAAACCTGGGTTTGAAATCTGGCTCTGCCACTTATTATGTGTATGACCTTGAGCAAGTCACTTCATCTTTATAGACTTCATTTTCTTCAACTGCAAAATGAGTAGGATGAAACAGATGACCTGTAAGATTCCTTCCAATTCTATATCTATAACTATATGACTATGACTATAATCTAGTCCAGTGGCTAAATTATAACCAATAATAAAAAAACAAACATTTTTGTTTTGTGAACACTTTTCAACAATAACAACAACAACTCAGGATAATTTAATATATTACTCATTTTATTTTGTAATTATTTAATGCTTATGTTGTCATTAAGGAATTTTTAGCATCAATCTCTTGGACAATTGTCATGAACCCCTGAAGGGTTTCTCTAAAGAGAAACCACTGATTACATGCCAACCCCATTTTCCTCCATTTTACAGATGAAAAAACCGAGGCTGAGAAAAAGTGCCTTGTCCAAGGTCACACAGGTAGCAGGCAGCAGAGGCAGAATCTGAGCATATGAATGGTTACCTCCAAAATAGTTATTATCTGATGGCCAGCCTTCTCATGAAGAACCTTTCCAAACTGAGCTAAGATAATGGACACAGAAGGACTTAGGCTGGATGTCCTTCAGCTTTGGAAGAATATACCAGAGCTTATGCCATTCTGCACAGCTTAGCCACCTCCACATTATGATGGGGTGTTCATTACTGCTCTGTGAAGGGATTTGGGGCCTCAGCTGAATACCTCCTCCTGTTCTAATCAACACCTTTCATTAGCTCTAAGGAGTGGATAATAAGACGTGAGGTTGGCTACTCCTCCCTCTCCCTCAGCAGAGACAATTGTGCTGGAGAGAGGGGGAGAAATGTTTAGTAAGGATATGCAGGTGAACGTACTTTCTGAGGTATTTTTGGCTCCCCATGAATATGCAAATCCATCTGAACCAACTTTCATAACCTGAAGACATCATTCTTCATAGTAACTCTCAAGACCCAGATGCAAAACTTTCCTGCAGACAGTACAGAATATGATAACCTCAACTGGCCTCAGCTAGGCCTGGACATGAAGCCATGTGGTCCTTTCAGCTCCAAACCAGGCAGAGACAAGAGAGCTACCACTTGGTCCTCCCTAGCCAGAGATGAGAGGTTGCAGAGCTTGAGGAAAGGGAAGAGCCGGCTATCAGATGTCACTCTCTGCTACAGAAAAGCAGGTCAGAGGATCAGGTCTAGTTTGATCAAAGGTGACCTTCCTTCTCCATACCCTCCTTCTTGTCACTCCTCTAAAGACTGGAGGAAAGCATGCATCTTGGGAATTCTGGGGTAAAAAATAAATTTGTTATTATTATTATTATTATAGATGAGATATACACAATAGATTTATTAAATTATCAAGAAATTAGAGATGATATAGACACATAATCTACACATACATTATAATGTTTAATACACATGTACTCTAAAAAATCTATATTTCAAACTTGTGTACAGAGATCATAAAATAAGGATAGTAGAGGGCAGGTTTATTTTTTATCCTAGAAGGCAGCTCTGTAGATCACATGTAGAGTCCAGAGTCAAGAGGACTCATAATCCTGACTTCAAATCTGACCTCAAACACTTATTAGTCTTCCAAACAACTAAGCCAGATCTGAGGGTCCCAGGCCAGTTTTCAATGGAGAAGGACTAATTCTGTTAAAAAAGCAAAACAGAAATCTATTAATGTTATCTTTTCCTTTATTGGAGATGATTTTTCTGGCTAGAGCTGAGCAGAAAAAATGTGACATGATATCATTCTATGTTTTCCCTTCTCCTCCATAACAAAAACCTAGAAGTTATCCTAGCCCTTAAAGCTGGAAGGGACCTTTGATAACTGATCATCAGATCTCTTCACTTTATAAGAGAAGAGATTAAACTTCAGAAAAATATCATACACTTAGAGCTAGAAGAGGTCTTTGCTGTGACCAAGCCCATGTCCTTTATCTGGAGGAAACCAGGTGTGAGAGCTTAAGGGACTTGTCCCAAGTCCCAGAGGGAATATGTGGCAAGAATAGAATTGAACTCAGTTTCTACGACTCCAAATCCATTGTTCTTTCTCCTACAACATACCACCTCCTAGGCAATATTAAGTGAAAATTACAGTGTTGCCAAGGCCAAAAGGTATTTAAACAAATGCTTGTGGAGTGATAATTACTCAGGCAGAGTAGGACTTCAATGGAAGTATAGACAAGATAGAAGGCACAAAAGAAGCTAGAGATGATAAAGGGCTGAGCCCCTGGAAGGCTATTGTTCTTTTGGGGGGTAGAGTATAAGTGACATGAAAAGCATGAAGGAAACCATATGAGAGTAATTATAGAGCAGCAAAGAACTAGCCCTAGAATCTGCCCAATTCTAGGCCTGTTGGGGGGGGGAGGTAGATTGGGTAGGTTCTGGGCTGGACCAGAATACAATCTGTTCTGGTCCCCAAGTCTGGTCCCCAAAGGAGCTGTAGCTACCCTTTTGTTTAGTCCCCACACCCTGCCTAACCAAGCCACAGTTAGCCATTATTGATTTTTGGTGGGCCTTCAGCCTTGCTTCCTCAAAGCAAAGTTATCTGCCTCTTCCTCTCAAGGTTCTAGGGGTGCTCATGAGGGACTGGGGTATCTCTTCTCTAATGCTACTGCTTCAAGCCCCCATGGACTAGCACCCAATTGCATCTAACCAGTTAATATGTAGCTTTTACAAACTGTTATTTGCTTCAAAGATATGACAGGAACAGATGACTTCCATCACTTGGGGGGCACCATTCCACCTGGAAGGTATAGATATTTTCCGTCATTCTGGGACTGAATCATTCTAGCTGGGAGAGCAGGCTCAGACTGACCGCATATTTTAGTAGTATCGTTTCCTCCTGGTCCTTCATCTAAATGAGATGAACCAAACTCCAAAAGGTTCCTCCCAGCTCCTTAAGGCAACAATGCAAAGCCTGGTGTGAACTGGCTTGAACTCCTCGCCTCCTGGACCTTAAGTGCTTTGTTCTCTTCATCTTTTGTAACTCATCAGCTTCTAGTCATCTCTTAATCAAAAATGAAAAAAACAAACACCAAGACAAAGACCTGGGGCCATATTTACTAGGCAACATGTCAGCCTCAGATGGGGAAGACCCAAGGTCTCTCTGATCACAGCATTGTTTCTCACTGGAATGGTGCCCCGCTGGAAAAAAGCCAAACCAAGAGAAGGGGGTCAAACCAAAAGTGAGACTAGGTGGAACATTTCCTTTTGAATGACCTCCAGTTCTGGCTATAAATCCACAGCTAATCCAACAGGAATGTCCTCACAGGCTTCAAATCTCACCAAGAAACTTTCATTATAAATCATGCCACGGCTCCTGGAAGCAGGCTCCCTGGGTTCTTCCATGAGGGGAATCGTGTTAGTGGCACTCTGTGTATGGAAGGATTGGATTCATTAGCCAATTTTTCCTTAGGTTGGTCTTACTCAAAAAGGATTTTTAAGTGCCTATGATAGGGTGCTGGGCCTGGGGTTAGGAAGACTCTTCTTCCTTGGTTCAAATCTAGCATCAGACACATAAGCTGGGTCACTTTGGGCAAGCCACTGAACCCTTTTGTCTCAGTTTCCTCATCTGTAAAATGAGCTGGAGAAGGCAATGGCTAACCAACCATTCTATTATCTCTGCCAAGAAAGTCAAAATGAGGGGGCAGCTGGGTAGCTCAGTGGATTGAGAGCCAGGCCTAAAGACAGGAGGTCCTAGGTTCAAATCTGACCTCAGACACTTCCCAGCTGTGTGACCCTGGGCAAGTCACTTGACCCCCATTGCCTACCCTTACCACTCTTCTGCCCTGGAGCCCATACACAGTATTGACTCCAAGACGGAATGTAAGGGTTTAAAAAAAAAAAAAGAAAAGAAAGCCAAAATGAGATCATGAAGAATCAGATATGACTGAAAAATGACTGAACAACATTTACCAGACATTATACTGCACACCAAGGATACAAAAACAAATGAAATAGTCCCTTTTCTCAAGCAACTTGTAGTCCAATAGGGGAAGGTAACACAACATATGTATGGCAAACTCTTTGAAGGCAGGACTCTCTTTGGACATAGTAGGTGTTTTATAAATATTTATTGTATGTATCCACAATACATGTATGCACATATAGCTGTGCATAATAATATACCTAGGCACATGTGCACATGATGTGTATACTCTATACATACATGTATGCACGCATTCACATGACTGTAAATTACACACACATGTGTAAGTAAATACAAAGTCATTCTAGGAATTAGCCATAAGCAGCTGTTGAGTTTGAGTCCAAATCAGCTGCTTGACTTAGATCTTTTATCAAGATACTCAACCTCTCTAGATTTCTTCATACATAGGAGAATGATGGTCCTATCGGTACTGTTTATCTCTCATGACTATTGTGAGCAAAGTGCTTTGTAAACACTTTTAAAGCATAATAAAAATAAATTACTATACAGGGATTTGTCTCCTACTCCACTCCTCAATTCTATCCATCCTTTAAGGCAAGGACTCAATCTTTTTTATGTCATGGACCCCTCTGCAAGTCTGTGAGCTTTATGGACCAACCTCTTTTCAGAATAAAGTTTTTGTGAGCATAGAATAAAGTACAAAGGATCACAGAGGAAATGAACTATATAGAACTATATCAAAACTTTTTTTTTTTAAATGTACAAACCCCATGAAATCTTATCTATGGACCTGAGGTTAACAATCATTGCTTTAAGGCTAGGTCATATGCTTCAGTCTCCAAGTAGCCTTCCCAGATCACCCTAGCCTGGAATGATTTATCCCACTCTCTTTGTACTTCAAGCCTCTCCTTTGGACTTATTTTCTATCTTATATTTAGCTATCTATATAAATGCCTCATATTTCCCTCAGCACAGAAAACAACAAAATTCCTATTAAAAACTCCTTCCTTCCTTCTTCCTTCCTTCCTCCTTCTCTTTCTTCCTTTCTTTCTCTCTCTCTTTCTTTCTCTCTCTCTTTCTTCCTTTGTTTCTCTTTCCTCCTTTCCTCCTTTCCTCTTTCCTCCTTTCTTTCTTTCTTTCTTTCTTTCTTTCTTTCTTTCTTTCTTTCTTTCTTTCTTTCTTTCTTTCTTTCTTTCTTTCTTTCTTTCTTTCTTTCTTTCTTTCTTTCTTT
>NC_058132.1:172783851-172804756 GCF_016433145.1 Gracilinanus agilis | reverse complement strand
CTTCCTTCCTTCCTTCCTTCCTTCCTTTCTTTCTTTCTTCCTTTCTTTCTTTCTTTCTTTCTTTCTTTTTTTCTTCTCTGTCTGTCTACCTACCTCTATATTTCCACATATCTGTCTGTCTTTCTATCAGTCTATCAACCTATCTACCTGTCTGTCCAAGTAGCTGTCTCTCACTTGACTGTAAGCCCCTTGAAGGTAAGATCTGTCTTTCTCATCTTTGTGTTCTTAGGGACTAATACAGTGACCTGCAAATTAAAAAAAAACTGACCCTTTGATTTGATTTTTCTGGTCCAGAGAACTCCTAATGATGAAATCTTCTTTATCAATGCAGATCAGCACCTGCTTTATAATGTACAGTCTGAGATTTGCCCTGAGCACTAAGAGGCTTAAGTGAATTGCTCAGATTCACCCAGCTGGTATGAGTTAGGTGCAGGACTTGAACCCAAAACTTCCTGACTCCTATGGTGGCCCTTTATCCATTCCACTACTTCTCAAATGTTTTGCACAGAATAGATGAATAATAATAATAATGAAGATGATTACTACTACTACTTCTACTACTTCTACTACTTCTACTACTACTACTACTACTACTACTACTACTACTACTACTACTAGCTAACTAGCTAGCAAGCTAGCTAGCTAACTATCTAGTATTTACACAGTGCTTTGGAGTTAGAAAGGTACTATACATATATTACCCATTCAGTCCTCATAACAACCCTGAGAGGTAGTTGTTACAGTCCCCATTTTACAAGTGAAGAAACTGAGGCTGAGCAAGGTTGCCAAGGATCACACAGCTCATCAGGGTCTATGGCAGGAATCAAACTTATGTCTTCTTGATTCTAAGTCCAGCATCCTATCCAATGCTCCTCTTAGCTGCGTGATTAATAATTAATTAATAACTGCTCTGTTGAGTTGAATTGATTTGAAGACCTTGCCAGTGCTCAGTTTTGTCTTTCAGGCTCTGGGCTCTCTATCCTGGCCCATTGGACAGGTTTGGATTCCAGTTCCCTGTATGCCCTGGCTTCCTCTCTCAAGCCTCTGTGGTCCTGGAGAATGCCTTGAGGCTTTCGATTCTGAGCCAACCAGGCCAAAGGCCAACAGCTTTGAAGTTTTATGGAAAGCTTTGGTGGAGAGATTGCTTGTGGGGGTTTGCAGAGCAGACACTGAAGGGCTCTAGACTAAACTGCATATATCAGGACTGGTTAGGAGTAGCCCCAGCTCTGCCAAGCAGAGCAGTTTTCCTGCCTCAGGCTTCATGGGACTTAGGTAGATGTTTCAAAATCAACCCAGTGCAAAGGTGGTTTGCATCTGTGCCCCACCCAGTGATCCAGTCCTTTCCAGAACTGCCCTGTTGATAAAGAAGTTCCAAAGAATGTCCTCTTCCCCAGGGACCAGGCACCTTGGGGCCATGTCATAACTGGGCCCAAACAAAGGATTTCCATAAAGAAGGAAAGGAGAATCAATAAAAGGGACTGATACAAATATAAGGGGAGCTGAACTACCAGTTTAGCCTTTTAAAAAAGATACACACAGAAGATAGATAGATATATACATACATATGTATGTATACGTAAATATAAACAGGGTGGGACATCCTAGGCAAGTTTCTTGACTCCCATATGCCTCAGACAATTGTCTAGGACTCATTTTCCAAGTCAGAGTTTGGAGTGAAAGGGCCATTCTCAAGTTGTTGAGAATCATAGACCACAGAATCACAGATTTAGAACTGGAAGGAATTTTAGCGACTGTCTAAGTTTAATACCATCAGATGAGAAATCAGAGAGTCAGAGAGCTTGACTTGTCTAACTCTATGTAGAGAAAGGCAACTCTGGATTTTGAATCAAGGTGGAATTCAAACTAAAGTCTCTGACTCCAAAATGAGTCTTTTCTATGATTCTTCAGGTGATATTACTACTAAAAGGATTATAAAGCATTTTGCCTATTTTATCTTATTTCACCCTCACAACCACCAAGGGATGTGTGAAATATAGGTTTCATTATCTCCATTTTTAGAGAAAAGGAAATTGGGAGCAATTAGGCATGAAAATCAGGGTATGATGGAAAAAATAAAGGATTTGGAGACAGAATATTGTACCTGGATTCAAACTTTACACCAACCATTGGTGAATTCTTTCTACAACTTACTTTGTGTGGAGGGGCTCAAGCTTGTTCTGTTCCTGACTTTAAGTCTTGAAAACCATGTCTCTGTCTCTGTCTCATTCTGGAACTTCCCTCAATGTCTGGGGCCTCCTTGCCATGGAATATCCAACCACATCTGCAAACTTCTCAACTAAGAATTTCCCTCTGAAAGGCCTCCCCTGCTCCTCCATTTGGTAAGTTGTTCATGGGGCCTCCATTTGGTGAAAGAGCCCAAGCCAGTCTTTGTTCTCATTGCAGTCTTATTTCTGACTTCAAGACTTCAGAGCCATGCCCCTACCCTGGCACCTTAATCTCTAACCCTTTTCTTCTACTCCCTCCATTACAATGCAATTCCTTCTTTCCTTGCTTCCTTCCTTCTTTCCTTCCTTCCTCCCTCCTTCCTTCCTTCCTTTCTCCCTCCCTCCCTTCCTTTCTTTCTTCCTTCTTCCCTCCCTTCCTTCCTTCCTCCCTTCCTTTCTTCCTTCTTTCCTTTCTTCCTCCCTCTATCCTTTCCTTCCTTACTCTCTCCCTCCCTCCCTTCCTTCCTCTCTTCCTTCCTCTCTTCCTTCTTTCCTTTCTTCCTCCCTCTATCCCTCCTTTCCTTCCTTTTTTCCTCCCTCCCTCCCTCCCTTCCTTCCTTCATCGCTAGTCCTTACTACTATGTGATTAGACAAATCACTTAACTTCTTGGAGCCTCAGGTTCCTCTTCTGTAAAATGAAGAGGTTGGACCAGTTGTCCTTCTTCCATACCCAAAACTATTTCTATGATGTTATGACTTATTTGGGTCACAAAGTCATTGAAATCTTAGGTAAGATTCAAACCTAAATCATGACTCCAAACCAACATTCAAGAAATGAGAAAGACAAGAAACATATACTGAATAATTAGAAAATCATGTGAGACAATACATATTGACATCTACATTCTGTTGTTCAGAGTGAGAGTGCTCAGTATTGAGCTTCGTCATTTTATCAAATAAAATCAGAAGTAAATAGCAACCTCTTCAGTGTTCTGAGAAGGGATGGAATATGAAGGAATAACACTTTCGAGAAATGATTCTTTTGTGGGAGGTGGTTAAGGCCTGGTGTGCAATTGTGGCTAGAACTCTTGCCAAGGAAAAATCAGTGGGATTTGCTGAGGGGCCTGGATTTGGGGCCCAAAGGAAAGAGAGGAGTTGAGGAGGGTTATGGCAAGCATTGGAGCTTGGTTCTCTGGGAAGATTGTGGTATTGCTGGCAGTAATGGGAAAGGTGGAAACAGGGGGTGAGGTCTGAATCTGATGCTTAATTGTAGGTTGTGGTAGAACATCCAAATGAATGTAAAGACAGTGAAAAACATGAGGCTAAGAAAAGACAAGGCAGCTAGAGAAGAAGATGGAAGTCATCTAAAACCAGATGGTAAGTGAATCCACACAAGTGGCCAGACTCCCAGAGCAAGTGTAGGAGAGAGTTAACAACTCACATTTCTTTTATTCTTTTCTTTTTTTGGTTTGGACCAAGTGATTGTATTAGCATTAATAATTAGCATTAACTATGGTCAGGAAATGACCCTCCACCAATGGACACTAAAGACTAGTCTGGGGTCCTGAGCCATTAAATGATTTGCCCAGGGTTGGAGAGCCAGTGGGTATCAGCCTTAAACTGGGTCTTCCTGGCCCTCTCTCTGTCTTTCAGAGCTTTAAGATTTACACTCACTTTCCTCACAAAGATTTTTGAGAAAGAGAACATATGAAGTACCTACTGTCCCCATTTTGTAGCAAAGGAAACTGAGACTTAGAGTCTTGAAAGCTAATGCCAGAGCAGAGAGACTTGTTCTCAGGCCACCATACTCCAAGATCAGGCCACTATCCACTCTGCCATTATATTTATCCTATAACGATCACTCAAAAGCAATGCCTCAGAGGAGAGTGAGAAAAAAAGAGAATACAGCAGCCTGAAGAAGAAATTTTTGAAAAAGAGAGAGTGATTGCTTACCATCTAAGGGAGGGAGGAGAGATGGGATGGATTGAGGGGAGAAAGATGGGAGGGAGAGAATTTGGAATTAGAAAATTTTTTTAAATGAATATTAAAAATTGTTTCTACAAACAATTGGGGAAAAATCAAATATCTTTTTTTAATATCAGCCACCAGTACAATGATGTTCAGAAAAATTTATATGAACTAGGATATTTTTCAGGGGAGAAAAAAGAAAAAAGAGAAGAGAGGGTGATTGGTAGAGCCCCTAAAAGCAGGGAAATTGAATGAAATAAGACCTAAGTATGAACTGTTTCAGGACAGGGTAAAAGTTAAAGCCTGATTTCAGCTTATGGACAGAAACTAGAGGCAATAGTTACAAGGATTATATTACATTCCATTTAAGAAAGTCCCGGTGCTTGTTGGCATAGTGGATAGAGGGTCAGACCTGGAGTCAGGAAGACTCATCTTCCTGGGTTCAAATCTGGCCTTAGACACTTAGTTGCTGTGTTACCCTGAGCAAGTCACATAACTCTGTTTGCCTCAGTTTCCTCATCTGTAAAATAAGCTAGAGAAGGAAATGGCAAACTATTCCAATATCTTTACTAAGAAAACCTCAAATGAGGTCACAAAGAGGCAAAGAGGGCTGAAAATGATGTGAACAACAACATGTACACATGGGAGACATACAGTTTATGGGAGGTAATTTAAAAAAGAAAGCACTATCTGCAGGACTAGAAAAGACCTCTTGCAGAAAGTGAGATTCAGACTGTCTTGAAGGAAGCCGGGAGGCAGAAGCAAAAAGGGAAATTTTTCCAGAAAAGAGGAGCCACCCGTGAAAGGCCACGAAGTAGAGAGATGGAGAGTCACGTGTGAGATACAGCCAGCTTGCCAGTGACACTGGATTGCAAAGGATGTGGAGGGAAGGAAAGTGTCAGGAGAGTGTGAAGCTAGGAAGGGGTCAATATGTAAAAGACTTTAAAAGTCAAACAGAAGCCTTTTTATCTGGTTATTTAAAAAAAAACACCTTACTTTTCTGGCTTACTAACAACTCTAAGACAGAAAGGTATAAGGGGTAGGCAATGGGAAGTAAGGGACTTGCCCAGGGTCACACAACTAGGAAGGGAAGTGTCTGAAGCCAGATTTGATCCAAGGACCTCTTGAATCCAGACCTGGTACTCTATCCACACTGATAACTATCTGCCAGGTATTTGATTCTGAAGGTAATAGGGAGCCAGTGGAATTTAGCAAATAGGGGATGGAGTGAGTATAACTGCTTAGATGTGCATTTTAGGAGGATCACTTTGATAGCCAAGTAGAGGACAGACAAGAGTGGGAAGAGATTTGAGTCAGGAAAACCAATCAAATGGCTTTTGTAGGAGACAGCTAGGTGGGTCAATGGATTGAGTAAAAGGCCTAGAGAAGGCAGGTCCTAGGTTCGAATCCACCCTCAGATACTTCCTAGATGTGGAATCCTGGGCACATCACTTAACCCCCATTGCCTAGGCCTTACCACTCTTCTGCCTTGGAACCATTATTCACTGATTCTAAGATGGAAGGTAAGGGTTTAAGAAAAAACAAGCTATTACAAGAGTGATGAGAGTTTGCATCTGGAAGACTGCTATGTGAATAGAGAGATTTGGATATATAAAATAATAACAATAACTAGTATTTATATGCGTGTAAAGGTTTACATTCCAAGGCTAGATTTTAATGCAGAGCTTCCTCACCAAAGGGTTGGCTCTCCATTCATTGCCCCACCCAGATATCTCTGACAAGACTTGGAAAGACTTGGAGTCAGTTAAAGAATGGTTACGAGCCTTGATGCCAGGTGGTACTCTTGACACTAAAGAAAGAAGTTTGGAAAAGGAAAGGGTGTGTGCATGGGGGAAGATCCTAAGTTTAGTTTTGGACATGTTGAGTTTATCCGGTTTGAGATGTCCAATAGACGGCCAGTGATGCCAGACTGGAGGTCAGGAATTTATAGCTCCACCACAGTGAATAAGTAGCCTACACACTTAGGACTCAGAGGAAGAGAATGAGAATAGGGCTGGAGACCGAGCCCCAAGTGACTATGGTGTTCCTGAGCAGTGAGTCAGGGAGTGTGATTTAGGGGAAAGGATGTCAGACCTGGAGATGGAAGGTTTGGGCTTGAACCTTGTCCTTTCAGCTAACTGGTTGTATATTCTTGGGTAAGTCTCTTCTCCTCTGTAGGTCTCAGATTCCTTATCTGTCAAATGAGGGAGTTGAACAAAATGACTTCTAAGGTTCCTTCCAGTTCTGACATTCAATGCTGTGAAAAACACTTCACTGTTGCAAAGAGAAGTGTTGGAATTCAGCCCTCGCAGACTGCCAATCCCAAAGCCAGGGAGTTTGGCCAGGGCACAATTTCTGCTAACTTGGTTGTTTTCATGAAAAGTTTGGCCATTTTTTTCTGGCCTGGGCCAACCAATCTGTAACCATCCCAATAAAAACTGGCTGGGAAAGGCAAGAGCAAGCTTTGATGTCCAAGAATGTTTTGGAATAGTGCTATTGGTTCCCCTGGGGCAGACCATATTAATTCAGAAGGGAAGTAGAAGAACCATTAGACTGGCATGAGGAAACCTGGCCTCCAGGCTTGGCTGCCACTCAGTGGATACGTTACTTTGAACAAATCACTCTATCCTCCCTGTGACTCAGTTTTACAATCTGTAAAATGAGACTGTTGGACTGGATGATCTAGTTGACTTTTACCTTAGCCCTGTCTGTGCAGCAGACCCCACATGATGCTTCAACTCACCCTGGGATCTAGCCAGAGGAGATATTTTGTCTGGTCTCTTCCTCTTCCTGCTCAGATAATCAAATGAACATTAATGTTACTACTAAAAGGGGAATGACAATCTATTGCCCTATGGCTTCACTTATCATCTCTATGCCCACTTACACCAAACCTCCCTTCTTCAGTCACCATTCCTCAATACATCTTGAATTCTCTAAATATGATATATAAAGTCCCAGGGAGTAGGGACTGTCTCACTTTCATATTTGTATCTCAAATGCCAGGCACTAAGGATGCTCATTAACTGACTGATTAATGAGGTGCCTTCCTGCTCTAACATCCTTTGTGTCTATCTTTCCACACTAATCACTCCTCAATTTCATGGATGTAAATATTGTAGGATGGGCCCCCCAAAGAAGTGAGATCTAAAGGGTATTGGCCAGAGGGAAGAGGAAGTGAACCTATAAGGAATAGGGAAAATTTAACAACATTCAATGGATCCACATTCAGCCCCTATCCTTTTCTCCCCTCACCCCTGCTCCAGTGTTGCAGACTCTGGACAAACTATGAGGAGGCAAGGATTCATTTCTGGTCTTTTCATAACCAGTTTCCTCATTCTGCTCTACTTGATCAAGATGTCAAGAGCCCCTACTGCATGGACTATCTAGGCTGCCTACCCAGGGCAATACTCTGTACTTTGGACCTCTCTCCTTAGATCCTACTAGAATATGCCTACCTATCTATTCTTTGTCTCTTTCCCACAGGGCCCTGCTTTCAAGAAGTTGTCATGTTGAAAAAAGATTTGGGTTTGAGTCCTGGTTTTATTCCTTATTATATATGAGTTCTTAGACAAGTTATAGAAAATCTCTAGACATCAATTTCTTCATCTTTAAAATCTTTGAACAAGATGACCTTTAAAGTTTCTTCTTTCTGGCTCAATTTCTAATTAAGGTATTAATGAGTGATATAACACATTAATGTATTACTCTTTCCCAGGGGCATTTCCATTTTGACAGGGAGTCACCTGCAGGCTAGGCCAGGGAGTTGGGTTCTCACCTTCCTGACACATCTCCAATCACATCCCAACATGGTACATTAGAAATGGCACTGGTCTTGGAGCCTGAGTTCACATCTTGCTTCTAGCACTTGTTAATTGTGTCCAGCAAATCATTTACCTTTTCCATCTCAGTTTTCTCATTTATAAATGAGGTAAATGTTGTGAGGCTCAAATGTAATGTCTGTAAAAGTCAAAAAGTGATATATAACGGCCAGTTATTATTCTTAACACACAGGCAGTGGATGACAAGAATAGTGAGTATCCTACAGGTTGGCACCATTCCCTAAGGCAACCCATCTTTTGAACCCATTTGCCTAAAATGATCCCTTAGCAGAGCCTAGACTCATCTTTGTTCCCGAAGCAAACATCAGACATAGCTCAGCTGCTTTTAAGCCCTTGTTAAGTCAAGCCCCTTTTAATCTGAAGAAAGACAGGTTGGTAAAAAGCCATCAGGATATATGAAAAGTCAACTTCTTTACAGAGTTGAGCTCAACACCTCAAAGTGCTTTTATATCTCATACCCTGGCTTAATGAACTTTGATTCCTGCCTTGTTTCTTCTGACCTTACAAGCTTTCCCTCCCTCCTTCTTTTCTCTGAGGCAGCATGACATAGAAGATAGGGTGTCAGTCACAAGTCAGGAAACTAGTCATTTTTCAGTGGTGTTTGACTTTGTGACCCCATTTGGAGTTTTCTTGGCAAAGATATTGGAATGATTTGCCCTTTCCTTCTCCAACTCATTTTACAGATGAGGAAACTGAAACAAACAGGGTTAAGTGACTTACCCAGGGCCACACACCTAATAAATGTCAGAGGCCAGTTTGAACTTAGGAAGATGAGCCATCCTGACTCAAGGTCCAGCACTCTGTCTACTGCACCACCCAGCTGCCCAAGTTAGGAAGATTCAAATCCTGCCATATTTGTTGTCTGCCTCCAAGATTCTACCCAGGCTCTTTAGCCTCCCTAAGACATCATCTAAAAATGCAAGTGATAAGCCCTCCTAGGCTTGTTACAAGGATCAAATAAGAAAACATATGTAAAACACTTTGCAAATCTTAAAGAATGAAATAAATGAATTGTTGTTGTTATTCCTATTCTCTCCATTTGATAACCTCATTTTAAGAAATGCTTGGCTCAAGAACTCTGTCTTCTCCAGTCATGAGACCCTTCTCCTTCATACCATAACTTGGAGGCTAGATCTTTCCTCAGCAGTGAAGGGCCATGCTCACAATACTCTGCTTCTCCTGGCCAGGTCTCTGAGTATCTGTGTTGTCTCTCTACCATTTCCCACCCCTGTTCCCGGGGAACCCCTTGGGGCCATGCTTCCCTTAGAAAATGTCAAATGTTCAACTCTGCTTTCTTAAAGAAGAGAGTTGACCAAGGTAGATGGTGCCCCTCCACAAGCCCATGGGGCTCATTTTATTTCTGGTCACCTGCCATGTAATCATGGGAAAGATCTCAGATATCAAGGACTGCCACATTGAGTGGTGATTTGTATATTGCTGACTGACTTAATGACTGATTGGGAGTGAGGAGCTGACTCAACTCAAATGGTACAGTGAGGACATCGCATTCCCGGGTCACAGATTTAGAGTCTATTGGAACCTCATATATCATTTAGTCCAATCCTTCATTTTATAGGTAATGAAGCAAAGTTTGAAATATTTGAGTTTGCCTATGGACATCCAGATAGTGCATAGCAGAGCCATAACTGACTCTAAGTCACTTGAATACATCTCATATAGGGACCTCACTAGGAAATGACTAACTCATTACACTGAGGAAAACATTGTGGTTCTAGAATTTAGAGTCAGGCGATTTGTATTCAAGTTCTAGTTCTGACACTACTCCATGACTATAGGGATCATTGGTAACAGATCCTACCAACTTGAGCTTCAGTTTTCTCAGCCATAAATTGGGGGTTCTTAATAATTACATTTACTCCCTGTCTCACAAAACTATTGTAAGAAAAGTATTTTCTTAATGCTAAACTGCTATATTATTATAAAAAAGTACCAATATTTACCAACCTCTTTTCTCCCATCTCACTACGTTTCTTTACCTACCCTTTTCTCTCAGACTATCTTTCTTATACAGCTGGGTGGCCCAGCAAATAGAGTGCCAGACCTGGAGTCAGGAAGACTCTTCCTCAGTTCAAATCTGGCTACAGACACTATAAGGATGATATTAGAAATTAAGTCTTGTTACATTAGTTTAGAGATAAGAAGTGGAGAAGCTGGCTTGAGAAAGAATTAGAATTTGAAACAGATCTGAGACAGAGTGCCAGTTTCAAATGTTGACAATATATATGGGAGGGGTAACGGTTTTTCTGTGGCAGTTACTCTGAGGGAATTGGCATTTAGTCTCTGGGAGTGGCAATTGAGCTCTCTCTCAGAGTACTGAGAGCAGATGACATATTTTCACTCTCTCCTCACTGTCTAAGGTGGAAGGAAAGGAGGGAAAAACCTGAAGGAGCTAAGTGATTTCCTTTTCCAACCTGGAAACACTAGTGACTGTCTATTGCTATTTCATAGATTGTCTTGTCTCTGAGAAGACCAAGGAAATACCTGGTATTTGGTTTGGACTCTGAGCCTGCTAGAGCTCAGAGTCCTAACTTGGTTCTTACTGAGGCTCAGCCAGCTAGCCTTTGTTATTTTTAAAACTTGGAGACAAAGATAAGAATTATATACTTTGTATAAGGATAATAGTGTTACATTATTGTAGAATTGGGAAAATTTGGGTTAGTCATATCAGGAAGGATCAGTATATCCTGTGGAAACAGGAGAAGCAGTTCCTTGTGGAACCAGGGAATTTTGTTTGGGTGGAGTTAGAATCCCTTAAAGTTAGAAATCCTTTTATATCCTTATATTCTCAATAGATAGTTTATTTTTGTATAATAAGAGTCTCTTTAGCTAGTATCCTTGTGCCTGGCCCTGAAGAGAACTTCACTTATGAGCTTCACTTCACTTATATAAACTGAAGATACTTTGTAAGCACAGCAAGCAGATTATCTAATCAGTATTATATCAATAATCAATTCATTGGTTATTATTTTTACAACACTTTCTAGCTATGTGACCCTGGGCAAGTAACTTAAACCTATTTATCTCATGAGCTGAGAGAAAAAAATGGCAAACCACTTTAGTATCTTTTCCAAAAAAACACCAAATGGGGCCACAAAGAGTTGAACATAACTGAAAAACAACTGAACAACAATGCCACCTCTTTTGTATTGTATGATGGACCAGTGATTTTAATTGATCCAGGGAGTTCCTGAAAGAAGAACTCCCTAGATCTTGGCATATTTTTTTGAACTTATAGTCACACAGTTTTATCTGAGGCATTGAAAGATAAAGTATCTTGCCTAGGATCACAGAGCCAGTCTATCCCACTGGCCAAACTTGAACCCCAGTCTTCCTGATTCTGAGGCTAGTTTTATATTCACTAAATCACTCTGTCTCTCATGTTATACTATAGAAAAAATGAAGTCCATCTTCTATCCCAAGCCAAACTCAGTTGTGGGCACTGATGCCTTTGTAAGGCTCACAAATAAGTCACTTCTTCCAATTAATTCATCTTCAAAAAAGGTGGGCAATTTTTCACTAAGGAGAAGCACACAAAGCCTCATAATAAAATAGGGACTTGGTTTTATAATGGAACCTTCTTTCTGAAAATCAGGAAGGAATAGCCTCATTCTATAAAGAAAAAAGGAATAGCAGAGCCTAGAGTAATGAATGGAGAAGAATAGAGTAGCCTCTCCCTGATCCAATAGCTTTCTATCAGCAACTGTGGTGTCTAAGGAGATACTGGCAGATACGCCAACTTCCTAAAGCAAGTTCCCAGCCAGAATGTTGCTCACCCATCAGAAGGTCTTTGCCAGAGTATAGTCTGATGTGCCAGACACTGCAGGCACACCCAGCTCCAAACGCTCCGGCCCTGGCAAAACCCAAAGGATATTTCATTCAACTTCTTTCCCAAACTTTCTGCACTTGAAGGGAAACTTACTGGGTGTGTTCCTGGATCCTTGGCCTTTGCTCATTAAAACAGTTGAGGCAGATTTAAAACCAAGCAGGTATTGGACCCTAGTTATAAAATCACATTAAGGCTCTTTTTCTTAGAAGTGGAAAGTGGGGTTACCAGGATTGAAAAGCGTTGCCTTTCAAAAGTTGGCACGCAAATTCAAAATGCTCAGCAGGAGGCTGGGGGAGGTGTTGGGGTTGGTTCATAGAGCAAGCCTGCCTGGTGGGTATCAGGCCAGAAGATGGTCCAAGATCACATAAAAACTAATTCCATTCAGTTTGGGCTCAAATACATTTTCCTTTTATATCTCCCAGGTCAAGGTTTCAACATGGGCCAGAACATAAGATCTGAAATTTGTATGGGGAGAGATTTGGGAACTTGTTATAGGAGGTTCAGGTGAAGGTGAGAACATGGAACCTTCTTCCTTCTGCCTCTAATTCAGATTTACTAAGTCCATGTAAATGTATACCCTTCTTTAATTTATGTCAGCAAGAATATAAGCTATATGCTCAACTTGCTAGATATGAAGAAGCTTGTGGAAACCTTCCTTTAAGTAGTTTATAATCTTTTTTAACCCTTACTTTCTGTCTTAGCAATAACTCTAAGAGAGAATGGTAAGCAAGGACTAGGAAAATGGGAATAAGTGACTTGCTCAGAGTTACACAGCTAGGAAGAATCTGAGGTCAGATTTGAACTCAGATCCTCCTGATTCCAGATCCAGCTTTCTATTCACTGTGCCTCCTAGCTGCCCCAAGTAGCTTATAATCTTGTAAGGATAATAAGAATGTGAAAAGGTTCCTGTCAACCTAAGGGATCTGTCCTGGATCCTTTCTTTCAATGTTTTTAATCCAAAGAAAGTATAGATGGCATGTTTAACAACCCTATGGAGAACACAAATCTGGGAGATAGAAGTAATATTTTAGTGGACTAAAATGATGGACTGAAAAAAATAAAAGAAATCTAATAAGATGAAACTTAATAAGATAGTTCTTCAGTGCAGCATGGTAACCAAAACAGTAAATAATAGCTTAGGCAACATCAAAAGAAATACTGTCTAGGACAAAGGTAGTTATAATTCCATTGTACTCTGCCCTAGAGTATTAGTTCTCAGAACAACATTTTAGGAAACGTTAACAAATTCAAACAAATATTTCATGAGGATCAAAAAATTCAGTGAGGTTGCTTTCAATTCTGAGATTATGTACTTCATGGAAAAGATGGCAGCTAAGAATATTTTTGAAAAATGATCAAGATTTGGCAAGATGGAAAGGAGGACAAAAAGCACCCAAGACAGACAAGGAAGTGAAAGGTAGCTATAATGAACATGAAGTTGACTGATGCAGAAAGGTCATGGGATTTTATAAGTGAATTAATTCACATTCACATCATTGTGTCTTTCTCTCTAACCTTTTCTCTTATATGTTCCCTTCTCTTTTCTCCCTGTTTGCTCTTTACGAAGTAGAGGGTGGTGGGAGAAAAGTGTACTTAGCACCCATACTTTATACTTGATTAAATGAGCTCTGCTCCCTCACCCATTTTTTCTCTTCTTCACACAGAGAGCAATAATAGGCTTTTACTCTTTATAAAATTTAATTCACAACTCTCCACCTTCCTTGAATTTAGTTTTGCTCAAGATTAAATTCTCCCTGAATTTACTCTGCCTCTTATTTACTCCTCTCCTTGTTCCTGACTGTTTCCTATTGAGTTGAATGTATTTCTAGAGCAAATATTTATGTATATGTGTATTCTACTCCCCTTTGACCAGTTCAGATGTCCAAATGATATCTACTTCCTCCACCCCTTTTTTGTTTGTATAGAATCCTATTTGTGTAATTCAATTATGTGAGATTCTTCACTCTTTCTTCCTTTTACTTCCCTACTGTATCCTTTCTCCTATCTCTTCTTTTAAGATTGCCAAAATATAACGAAACCCTCCCCGGCTTCTTAGAAGACATTAATTATTCCATAACAACAATTACAACAACAACAGCAATAATAATAGTTATATATATGTATATATGTGCTAAAATTTTGATAACTGGGTGGTATGCTTTGGGGCACTTATCAAACCATTCTCAGGACCATGTCATTTTCTCATACAGGAATCAAACAATTTGACCTTTGGAGTTGCTTATGATTAATCTTTGTGCCTTTTTTCCTTTCTTCCTACCTCCTGGTTTTCCCTAGACCTTTCCCTTTCTAAGTAAAATAAAACCTAGCTATTCAAACCCTAAAGTTGCTCTCTGATCATTCATTTGAGGGCTTTGGTCAATTTCCCCCTGAGGGGGCTGGGACTGCTACCTTCCTTTCCCTCCTCTACCTTCCTCTCTCCTTTCTCCCATCCATCCTACCATCCTACCTTTCTCCCTTCAATTTTACCACACATTTTATGGCAACCACGAAGGGACCTGAGCCTGCCTGCCTGACTGCCTGCTGACTATCCTGCCTGCCTTACTGCCTAAGGGTAAGTGAAAAAAATTTCCTGCCCAAACTCAGCCCAGCGGAGATCCCTTCCCCTACTAAACCCCTGCCTCTCCTAGATCTAAATCCCTAAATCCCCCCCAACCCCAGCCTAAGAGCCTAAACCCTAATCCCCCTTCCCCCTTGCAGATTAAAACCCAGCAGGGGATCTCACTGGAAAACCCAACAGGTTGGAAAAAAATGGACTCTTCCCCTGCCCAGTTCCTGTGCCTAGCGCCTAGGCAGGGGATCCAAATCTATCACCTAAGCCCCAAGCCCGCACTAGCCTGCAAAAACCCTGGTCCACTAGAGAAAAAACCCAGCCAGTGGCAAAAGACCCAGCAGAGGGTCTGTCAGTGGCGGGAAATCAAGATCTACCCCCAGCAGTCTGCTGGCAGGAAAACGCAGATCCCTCTCTACCTTCTACCCCACTACTAGTTTCAATCTCTCCCTTTGGAGAGATTTTGCCTTTTAAAAAGGCAATACTAAAATCCTTAACATTAAAAAAAAAACCACTTACCTTGCTTATCAGCCTGATGGCTTTGCAGCTTTCGTCCATTTCACTGCTCCTCCTCCCTTCTCCTTACTGACCTGAAGTACTGTCTTGGCCACTAGAGGCCAACACTGAGCATGGAGTGTGCTAAGCTGCAGTGCTACCTTTCTGCCATTGGAGAGCAGCACCAAGGACAGCACTGATAATAATACATTAAAAATAATAATAATAATAATAATAATTTTTCCAGCTGAAAAACAAACAGTTAAATACAAAAAAATTAGAATTAAAGCAAACTGAATAAATAAAGGCTACCTAATTAAATAAAGAAATAGAAACCTCCCAACATGTTTGCTTCTATACAGGAAAATCTTTTGGCTTTTGCGAAATTGGACTGCCTCCTCCTTCTGATGATGCTAGGGAATCTTGTTTTCTTAATTTTCAATATGATGACACAAAACGCTGCAAATAGGAAAATGCAAGCCAACATCCAAGCAGCAGTACAAATCCAATTGGACAATTTCAAATATGCTATGCACAATGCACTGGAAAAAGAAGATCCAATTCAAAAATCTGATTCCAAATTTAGCAAGGCTGTTCTTGAAACACTCAGAGAGGAAAGTCCTATTTCTCCTATTTCTTCTGAAATAGAGAAGGAGTCAGCTTCTCTCTCCTTTTGTGCATCTCCTGACCAACTCTCCCTCCCCTCCTCCTCCTAACTCCCTGTCCTCTCCTGTTCCTTTTCCCAACCCTAGTCCAGATCATTCCGGTTCCTACCAATAGTGCTGAGACAAACACACAAACAACTCAAAAGACACAATGCCATGGTAAGCACACAAACACCTAAAAAGATCTGTTCTGCCTCAGTAAGCACCAAAATGACTAACCAAAACCATGCTATGATCCTGATTCTGATTCTAATTCTGATTCCTGTGATGGCCTTTTCCCCTTAAGGGAAGTGCCTACATTAAACAGATCTGGGGATGTGATAAATCTAACATACCATACTCCATTCACTCCTCAAGATATCAAATAGTTTAAAAAAGATATTCTAAATTATAATGATGAACCCATAGCTGTAATAAAAAGTATGAAGACATATTTTCCAATACAATCCTTCCTATAAGAATGTGGAAAAATTACAAATTATAAAGGATGTCAAATAATATAGAAGGCCTGGGAGGGTTTTGTTATATTTTGGCAATCTTAAAAGAAGATATAGGGGAAAGGATACAGTAGGGAAGAAAAAGGAACAAAGAATGGAGAATCTCACATAATTGAATTACACAAATAGGATTCTATACAATAGAAAACCAGGAAAGAGGCATGATAATACACCAATACCATTTGCCCCTCTCCAAGAGTCTAATTATCAATCTCTGAACTACCATTTCTGTAACAAGAAGGGACACTTAATGATGAATTGCAGGAATTTGTTATGGATAATTAGGAATAATAATAACAACTACAACAATTTCAGGAACAGCAATTTCAGGAATAATAACTTCAGGAGCAACACTAATTTTAGAAGGTATCAGAACAATTACTATAGAAATCACAATTTCAGGACTGATAGTCTGGCAGATAATCCACAACGAATGACCCCACAACAGTACCTTAAAAGTGGAGCTCATCCACACACTACTCAGGGTGCTAATGCCCCTCAAAGGGGAGCCCAAGGAATTACAAAAACATTATGAAGGTGTGCAGGGGTGGGGGAGTTGGGGCATAGGAATCAGGGGATGCAGCCTTTGATGCAGCCTTTGATTTTCCAGACCCTGATATCCTGCTGCCTGTTGTCCCTATCCACTGCCCCCCATACTAATGAGCCTCATGTGACATTGAGAGTTAAAGACACTTATTATTATTATCTTTGCTTTTACTTGGAAAGGTTCACATTGGACCTGGACTCAATTGCCTCAAGGGTTTGTGGACAGCCCTATGTTATTTACACAATTCTTAAATGGGGATACAGATGCCATCAAATTAAAACACAGCCATTTAATCTGATATATGGATTATTTGCTCTTGGCTTCACCAAGTGCTGAAGCATGTCAGGAGGATAGCATGTACCTCCTTTTGGAATTATATAAGAGAGGCCATAAGATCTCAAAAGACAAAGTTCAGTGGTGTCTCCCTAAAGTCCAATATTTAGGTTTCATTTTAACTGCTGGGTCCCATCTTATTACACCAAAGCATATCAAAAATATCCAAATATTAAGTGCTCCTGCCACAAAAAAAAAAAGCAATTAAGGGCAATTCTTGGAGGAACGGGATTCTGTTGGCAGTGGATCCCTTGCTATGGGGAAATCTCGAAACCTCTTGTAGCACTTACAAAAAGTTTAGTCTCTGAACGACTTAAATTGGAAATAGAACACCTGACAGCTCTTTCTAATTTAAGACAAACTATCCTGTCTGCCCCTGCTCTAGGCATCCCAAATTGTGATAAACCATTTACTTTATATGTCCATGAACAGAGAGGGGTTGCTTCAGGTGTTCTGACTCAACTTTTGGGACCTGCTTAATGCCCAGTAGCCTATTATTTGGCCCAATTGGACCCAGTAGCTTCAGGAGCACCACCATGTCTTAGAGGAGTAGCTGCAATGGCTCTATTAGTGACTAAATCTTCTGACCTAGTATTAGGATGCCTTCTGACCATAATGTGCCCACATGAGGTTGAGGCATTGTTATTGAAACATAGAACACAGGCATTTACAGATCAGAGAATTACAAAATATGAAATAACCTTCTTGAATAATGAAAATATCACAATAAAGCACTGTGGAGTTCTTAATCCTGCAAACTTGCTCCCTGATTTGCCAACTTTTGGAGAACTTTTACATGATTGTACCACTTTGGTGTCCATTGCTGATAAACCATGCAGTGATTTACTGGACTCCCCTTTGGACAACCCCGAATTAATATTATTTATAGATGGTTCATCCTTTTTGAGGGATGGCATGCTCTATACAGGAGCTGCAGTAGTTACTAAATTTGTCACTCTGTGGTCAGCTTCTTCACCTTCAAATGTAAACGCACAAGGAGCAGAACTCACAGCTTTAAAACATGCCTGCATTATAGCAAAGGATAAGAGAGCTACAATTTTCACCGACTCCCAATATGCATTCGGCATATGTCATGCCATTGGCATGCTATGGCTTCAAAGGGGATTTCTGACATCAGCTAGAAAATGTATTGCTAATAGAAACCTTATTTTGGAACTTCTTTCTGCCCTTCAACTCCCCAAAGCCATAGCTATTGTTCATTGCTCTGCACGTACACGTGGCACTGACCCTGTCTCCAGGGGAAATGACCGAGCAGATGCCACAGCAAAGCTAGAGGCTTTGGAAGGACCTGAACTCATCTTGGCATTGACAATCCCTGATGATTTGGATCTATCCCTTTCCTATACAGACAAGGAAGTGGGACAATGGAAAAAGAAATTTAAAGCCAAGCAAGTTAATGGAGTATGGGTATCATCAGATGGCAAACCCCTGCTCCCTAGAAATTTCTACATCCAAATTTGATAATCCATTCATAAACATGGTCATTTTGGCACCCAAGGCATTGTAGACTCTGTTAAAAGAGTATGGGTAGCACCTGGAATAACTATGATTGTCTCCAAAATATGTACAGCTTGCCCTACATGTCAGGCCTTCAATCAACATGCTTTTCATGGCAAAGCCTTTGTGCTTACACACCATTTAAACTTACAAATTTATTTTATCTCTATGCCGAAAGCTGGACAGTATAAATTTTTCCTGGTCATAGTTGATCAGCTGACCAGGTGGCGTAAAGCCTTTCCTACTGCTTGGGCCACAGCAGCTTTTGTTGCCAAAATCCTCCTAAAAGAAATTATTCCTCGTTTTGGACTTCCTGCACAGATTGATTCGGATAGAGGAACCCATTTTACGGATTTGGTCTTATCACAAATTTATTCATTTTGGGGGATAACTCCTAAATTTCTTACACTTTATCATCTCCAGAGCTCTGGCCAAGTTGAACGGATGAATACAGAACTTAAAACTATGATTGGCAAATTGTACACAGAGACTCATCTAAAATGGCCCAAAATTCTCCCTCTGGCTCTATTTTATCTCAGAAGCTGACTCAGAGGTGATTTGCACATCTCACTATTTGAGATGCTATTCAGACATCCACCTATTCAGGCTCAACCATTTACCCCTGCCTAAATTGTTAGGAGGGGATATAACCATTGCCACATACATCAAAGAATTACAAACCAAATTGCGAGAGCTCCACGATTCTGGAGCTGCTGTTTAGGCAGGCTCCATAGACTTCTCACTTCACGATCTAAACCCAGGTGATAGTGAGTATGTATAGAACTTCAAATATACCCAGTCAACTGAACCTAATTATGATGGACCATTCCAGATCCTATTGACTACTCCAATGGCTATTAAAATTAGGGAGAACTCATGGATTCATTGTAGCCATGAAAAACGAGTGCCTTCTGTTGATACTGAATAATTGACCTGTATTGAAATTAACTATTGATTGTATTTGTGACTTGCTACATCTGTACTTTGTATTTTTTTTCACTTTGTTATTATTGTTGTTTCACTGTATTTGAACATATATTACCTCTATTGAATTGACTTGATTTGAATTAGAATTGATTTGCATTTTGTGCTTTTTGTGAAATTTTTGTATTTTTTTAACTGTATTATTGCTTTAATAACTCCATTGTTTTACCTCATTTGCACTCACATTGTGGATCACAGCTAAGCTAAGAGGAAATGCATCTAAATTCTTGGGTAAGAACCTTAATATTCTACCCCTCCTTAAGTGACATGAATTGCGACATACATATATACCTATATTTTTTTCTCTCATTGTCACTGATTATAGGACACATATATCTATGTCTTGAAATTTTAGCACATTTTTTATAATTACATGAGCAATTTTTGTATTTGTCCTAAGCACATGTCATTTATCTAAATTGAAAGAGTTTTTTATTATTAGATTAGTGTAGGTTTAGTATATCCATTTGTTCTAACTGTAACTGCTTGCCCAAAAACCTTAGACTATTGAAACTACCATTGGTATTTTGCTATTATGGGACTTAGTACATATGTCTGATTCAACAAAATGGGATCAACAAAGGAGTACAGATTTCATCAATATAGTGCCAAAGAAGCACATACCTGCATGATGCCAAATTAGCACACAGGTCAAAAAGAGAAACCAATCCTACTAAGATTGCTAAGACTTCTATGCCAATAAAAAGGACTTGAACCTAGTATGAGCATTGAGGTTGTGATACTTAACATATGTTAAGATGTAGGACTCTTTGAACCACACTCCTTGTAAAAATTTATATGTCAAGTACCTAAAAATTGGCTGTTCTGGCACCACATTATATCCCTGAGAAGAAATGACAAAAGAAGAAAAGAAGAAACAACTTAAGATCAGACCAATAAATATAAATCTAGTCCTTTTTTCCTAACTTTCTTACTATGGTGGTTGATTGTGGTACTGGCTGCTAAATGGGTAAGTGCATGATATCAGACATGGATTACTTTAATTGGACATTATTCAAAGACCTAGTGTGATTTTCTATTTTTTTTCTTATCTAGAATTTTTTCCATATGAAATTTTAGGATTGGATGTTTAAAATTTTTCATCCACTACTTATTTGATTTTTGTGCTAAATTTTCTGATGATTTTCCTGTCCAAGTGCCCTCACTAATTATTACTTTTATTGCATTATGATCTGAGAAGGTTACATTTATTATTTCTGCTCTTTTGCATTTGTTTGCCATGATTCTATGTCCTATAACATGGTCAATCTTTGTGAATGTGCCATGTGCAGCTGAGAAGGTGTATTCCTTTTTGTCCCTATTTATTTTTCTCCACATATCAATTAGATCTAATTTTTCTAGGACTTCATTCACCTCTCTTACCTCTTTCTTATTTATTTTTTGGTTTGATTTATCTAGATCTGACAGAGGAATATTTAGATCTCCCACTAGTATGGTTTTACTATCTATTTCCT
>NC_058132.1:172782617-172783753 GCF_016433145.1 Gracilinanus agilis | reverse complement strand
TCTGCTCTTTTGCATTTGTTTGCAATGATTCTATGCCCTATTACATGGTCAATCTTTGTGAATGTGCCATGTGCAGCTGAGAAGAAGGTGTATTCCTTTTTGTCCCTATTTATTTTTCTCCACATATCAATTAGATCTAATTTTTCTAGGACTTCATTCACCTCTCTTACCTCTTTCTTATTTATTTTTTGGTTTGATTTATCTAGATCTGACAGAGGAATATTTAGATCTCCCACTAGTATGGTTTTACTATCTATTTCCTTCTTGAGCTCTGCCAGTTTCTCCTTTATGAATTTGGGTGCTATGCCACTTGGTGCATACATATTGAGCAGTGTTATTTCCTCATTGTTTATACTGCCTTTAATCAGGATGTAATGACCTTCCCTGTCTTTTTTAATCATATCTATTTTTACTTTGACTTTGTCAGAAATCATAATAGCCACTCCTGCCTTCTTTTTCTCATTTGACGCCCAAAAGATTTTGCTCAAACCCTGAACCTTAAACTTGTGTATGTCTACCTGCCTCATATGTGTTTCTTGTAGACAACATATGGTGGGATTTTGGTTTCTAATCCACTCTGCTATTTGCTTCCATTTTATGAGCGAGTTCATCCCATTCACATTCAGAGCTATAATCATCAGTTGTGCATTTGCTGACATTTTCAAATCCTCCCCCATTCCTACCCCTTCTCCTTAAACTATTTCCTGTAAAACCAGTGGTTTGCTATTAAGACCCTATCCCTTATCCCCTCCCTTGATTAACTTCCCTTTCTACCCCCTCCCTTATTTTTCCCCCCTCTTTTTGTTTTTAAAGGCCTTATGAATTCCTTCCCCCTTCACCCCTCCCTTTTTTTGACCTCCCCACTCCCCTGCTCCCCTTGGTTTATCCCTTCTAACTTTCTCAGAAGGGTTAGATAAGAGTTTTATTTCCCAATGGATAGTATAGCTACTCTTCCCTCTCCGGGTTGATTACACTGAGAGTAAGGTTTGATTATTACCTCTTTATGCTCTCTTCCTCTCCTTCTTATAATAGTATTTGTCCCCTCTCTCTCCCATGCCCTCTTTGTGTGTAATAGAATATTCTATTTTCTTATTCACTCAAGTTTCTCTTGGTGTCCCCTGCTATTCTCCCCCTCT
>NC_058132.1:172781849-172782520 GCF_016433145.1 Gracilinanus agilis | reverse complement strand
ATAATTAGATCTCACTGAGGCCCTTAAAAAGGCAAATTTAAAAATTATAAGTTTTCTTTCTTTCCCCTCTGTATCTAATTTACCTTTTCAGGTTTCTCTCGATTTTTGTGGTTCGATATCAAACTTTCCATTTAGCCCTGGTCTTTTCTGTGCAAATACCTGGAATTCTTCAATTTTGTTGAATGCCCATACTTTCCCCTGGAAATATATAGTCAATTTTTATGGGTAGTTGATCTGTGGTTGCAGGCCCAGCTCTCTTGCCTTTCTGAATATCGTATTCCAAGCCTTGCGATCTTTTAGCGTGGAGGCTGCCAGGTCCTGTGTGATCCTGATTGGTGCTCCTTGATATTTGAATTGTGTCTTTCTGGCTTCTTGTAAGATTTTTTCTTTTGCTTGAAAGCTTTTGAATTTGGCAATAATATTTCTAACCGTTTTCTTCTCTGGATCGAATGTAGTGGGTGTTCTATGAATCCTTTTGATGTCTATATTGCCCTCTTGTTGTAGGACTTCAGGGCAATTTTGCTGAATAATTTCTTTTAGTACGGAGTCCAGGTTTCTATTAATTTCTGGTTTTTCTGGAAGACCAATTATTCTCAAATTGTCTCTTCTAGACCGGTTTTCTTGGTCTGTTACTCTCTCATTGAGATATTTCATGTTTCCTTCTATTTTTT
>NC_058132.1:172755554-172781449 GCF_016433145.1 Gracilinanus agilis | reverse complement strand
GGAGTCCAGGTTTCTATTAATTTCTGGTTTTTCTGGAAGACCAATTATTCTCAAATTGTCTCTTCTAGACCGGTTTTCTTGGTCTGTTACTCTCTCATTGAGATATTTCATGTTTCCTTCTATTTTTTCAGTCTTTTGACTTAGTTTTATTTGTTCTTGTTGTCTTGAGAGATCATTAGCTTCCAATTGCTCGATTCTAGCCTTTAGGGATTGATTTTCGGCTATTATCTTTCGGTTTTCGGCCATAATCTTCTGGTTTTCAGCCATAATCTTCTGGTTTTCGGCCATAATCTTCTGGTATTCCTTTTCAATCTGGTCATTTCTGGTGTTCAATTGCAAGATTCTACCTTTTAAACAGTTATTTTCTTGCCAGATCTCTTCCATTCTCCTCAAAATCTCAGTTTTGAACTCTTCCATAGCTTGTGAGGAGTTTTCCTTATTTGAGGAGGGTCCGAATGCTTGTTTGTTCTCCTCCTCTGTTTGCACGGTTGTCTGGATTTTCTCTGTGTAAAAGTTGTCGAGTGTTAAAGGCTTCTTTTTCTTGTTGTTATTCTTTCTCTTCTGAGCTTCCTGAGACTGGGTAGCCATCATTAGCCCAGCAGCTTCTCAGGTTTATCCTCGCGCTCAGTGTCTGTCCGCGGTCTATTGGCTCCTGAGGTCTGAGTTCTGGTATTTTCCAAGGTCAAGCCCCCTGGTGGACCCCCTTGCTTGATCCTCTGCAGGAGGTTCCTTTACAAGTCTCAGGGCGCTGCTTCCACAGTTGTATACCTGTCTGCACTGGTTCCCCACTCAGGTTTTCAGAGCTTTAGTTCCTGGCTGTGTCTGCCTCCACCCACGCCTCCTCCGTGCCTGTGCTCTCAGCCCGCGCTCTGCGCCCTGCGTCCACTCTCTGCTTCCGTGCTCAGATTTCGCGTGCGTTCTTTGGCTTATTGGGGTCCTAAATCTTGCTGCTCTCAGGAACAGACCCCGGAGCTGCCAATGACTCGATGGGTGCCCCAAACTTGCTTTATTTCTTTTTAGCTGGCTTCGGCACGATAGATGTTGTGTGTGGAGGGGGTAGGGGTGGGGTTGTTGCTCAGCCTGCGATTTAGTGAGAGCTGTTTCACCCCTTTATAGCATGGAAATGCCTCGATTCCACGTACCTTCCACGTTGTGCCCTGTTGTGGGGTTCCTCCGTTCGTCTGGACTTGTTTTTATGTCCCCTTGAGGAGTTTTGTGTGTTTCGGTCAGGAGAGGTTAAGAACTGCTTCTTACTCTGCCGCCATCTTAACCCGGAACCCAGGAAGTCCTTTTTAACCCCTGTCCTTTCATCTCTTGGTAACAACTTGTTCCCCTCAGGCCTTCCATAGTGTTTGTTATTTTGCATTTCTCTGAGTCAGTTATCCTATATTTTGTATTATACTTTTCTGTGCCACATCCTCTTTCTAGACCTTAAACTCCATGATGTCAGGGAATATTCATCTAAATTTGGTATCATCTCCAGGACCTTGCACAGTAATCTACAGGTGATGGATATTTAATAAAAATAAATGGTTGAGGGGGGTGAAGGGGAAAGTAGGAGCATGAATCATGTAACCATGTTAAAAATGATTATTAATAAATGTTTAAATTTAAAAAAATAAAAATAAATGGTTGAATTGAATCAAGGGGAATAAATTAAGGAAGAAAGAGGAAGGATAAGAAGGAGTGGGAACTGGATTCTCCCGTGCCTACGCGGCTGCTATTTTTTAAAAATAATATTTAATTTTTTCTCCAATTACATGTAAAAATAATTTTTAGCATTCTTTAAAATTCTAAATTTTCTCCCTCCTTCTCACTGTGTCTCCCTTCTACCACTTCTCCTTCCCTGAGACAGTAAGCAGTCATATTAAGTCATTTCGTGGAAGAGATCTCAAATAAAAAAGAAAAAGAAGAAAATGAAATACTGTACATTTTGGTCTGCATTAAGACTCCATCAGTTG
Organism: Gracilinanus agilis; assembly: GCF_016433145.1. NCBI lineage: Eukaryota > Metazoa > Chordata > Mammalia > Didelphimorphia > Didelphidae > Gracilinanus > Gracilinanus agilis. The sequence continues at coordinate 172,779,488 of NC_058132.1, read as the reverse complement.
TTTATTGGGGGGCAGAGGCATATTTCATCATGACTTACTGAGATTGTCTTGGATCGATGCATTGCTGAGAATAATTAGGCCATTCACAATTCATCAAAAAACATTGCTGTCACAGCGTACAATATTCTTTTGGTTCTGCTCGCTTCACTTTGCATTAGTTCATGTAAGTCTTTCCAGATTTTGGTAAAATTATCTTACTCATGATTTTTTATCATATACCACAACTTATTCAGCCATTCCCCAATTGATGGGTAACCTCTTAATTTCCAGTTCTTTGTTTCGAGAATTCTGGGAGATGGCTTAAAAGTAGTAAGACTCCAGACCTCTGAAAACCCTTCAACACTGATCAAGGACAAAGGACTTTGAGGGGACAGAAAACCAAATCTGACAACAGAACAGAGCTGGGGTATCCTACTGAACCCAACTTAAAAGGTACGTGGGGGGAAAAAAGCCTGAATTCTTGAACTGTTGGGTTCAAGGGGAAAGGAAAAAGGAAGATCTCAGGTCCCCTCCTCCACCTAATGTGCTGAGCCTCCAGCAGATCCTAGAATCTCTGGGTGGGCAAGGGCACTAGTCCAAAGGGAGGACCTTGCTGGCACAGTTGTGCCAGACTCAAGGCTTTGATCAGAGATGGCAGGGAGGTAGCTGGAGGAGAAGCTCTGCAGATCAACTCTACCCTGGCTTACTCTTATCAATACAAAAGACAAGAAGGCTTTAGAGGACAGGGAAGCTCCAACACCCCTCCTCCATAGACTGTAGTAAAAGTAGACGAAATTACATCTTTAGCTTTCACTTCCATCTGGGGAAGATCTAACCCCAGGGCTCATTAATCTTACTAATCTAGTCAGTCAGCAGAGCAGAGAAGAAGCCCTTCCAGGACTGAATAGCCCCAACCCACAGATCCAGCAAATAATCAGAGGAGCAAGATTACAGCCATTTACAGGGGGGAAAGAAAGGAAAAATATGATTAAACGACAGAAAAAGAAAAAAGAAATTACAATTGACACCTTCTATCCAGGAAATGAATAAAGAGCAAATGGATCAGAGGAGGACCAAGGAACACCAAGAAAAAACACAGAAACCCCAATGAAATGGATATAGGCTTTGGAAGAACTCAAAATTCAATTAACTCAAGAACTCGAAAAACAATCAAGAGCGGCTGAAGACAATTGGGAAAATAAAATACATGAACTTAAGCAAGAAAATAGTGTCTTGAAATCCAAAATTGACCAGCTTGAAAACGAGGCAAAGAAAGTGAAAGATGACCTACAAAGAAAATCAGACCCAAAGGAGAAGGATGAACAAAAAGCCAGGGATAAAATTCAGTCTTTAAAAATTAGAATCCAACAATGAGAAGCAAATAACTTCAAGGCAGTAAGAATCTATAAAACAAAATCAAAAGAATGAAAAAATTGAGGAAAATATGAATCACCTTGACAAAACCTTAGATCTGGAAAACAGATCTTGGAGAACAATTTAAGAATTATTGGACTACTGGAACATCATGACAAAAGAAAAAGGCTGGACATCATCCTACAGGAAATTATCCAAGAAAACTGCCCAAACATCCTCAAACAAAAAGGAAAAGTGGAGATTGGAAGAATCCGCAGATCACTTCCTACATTTAATCCACAACTGAAAACTCCCAGGAATATTATAGTCAAATTCAAGAACTACCAGGCCAAGTTAGAAATATTACAAGCTGCTAAGAAGAAGTCATTCAGATACCATGGAACCACAGTTAGGATAACAAAGGATCTGGATGCATCTACAAGAAGGCATGGAATATGATATTCCGGAAAGCAAGGGAACTAGGCCTACAACCAAGAATCAACTATTCAGCAAAACTGACTATATTCTTGCAGGGGAAGGTATGGTCATTTAATAAAATAGATGACTTCCAAGCATTCAAAAAGAAAAGACTGGCTTAAACAGAAAATTTGATGTCCAAACCCAGTTCTTTCTTTCCATAAAAAGGCAGCTGCTATTTTTAAGAGGAGTTTTCACATCCAAGATGTTTGTAGTCATAGGTAAATGAATTAAAACAAAGAATAATTTGATTTAGTGTTATCAGACTTGAATTGAAACCAAGGCCACTGAACCATACATGAGAATACTTGTAGGTTGTATATTGAATTAGAAAACCATTTATTATTATTATTATTACTATTATTATTATTATCTTTTTTTGATATTTTATTTACAAAATAGTTAAGTATTTCCCAATTGCATTTCAATGTGGTGTACCTCACCCCATGAGGTTAATGGCCCTTTGTTTGATATTTCTCATCTAGTAGATTTAAATGAATACTGTAGAAGGTTGATCATAATGTAAGTAATCTAGGATATGGGAGCCATTTATTCTTTAGTTGGGAAAAATGTCAGTGATAGAAAGGAAGATCCCTCCACTGTTCCAGACCAAGGTGTATATGGAAGAATGGATAAAGGAGAAATTGGATTACTGAATCCTAAAACCTGAGTAAGAAAGGGGATAAGAAATTCTCTAGTCCAGTCTCCTACCGATGAATGAATTTCACCTTTAAAATCTCCAACAAAGGAATCATCCTTCTTTCATTTGGAGATCTTTCTGTATAGAAAATTTATTATTTTCCAGATAACTCATGCCATTTGGGGGTTGTTTGACTGGATAAAGTGTTGGACTTATAATCAAGAAGACCTTGGTTTAAATCTCCCTTTCAAGCCTTAACTAGTTGTGTGAACTTGGACGAGACTTTTCATCTCAATAAGCCTCAGTTTCTTCATCTGTAAATTGGGTACAATAATACCTGCCATACCTATCTTTAGGGAAAGGTATGAAGCATGCCAGAGATAAAATATGTAAAGAGCATTGCAGACTTTCTGCCTCAGTGTCTTTGCATGAGTTTCTCCTTCCCTTCCTCTTTTATACTAGTTCAGAATGAATTATCTTCTAACTTTGATCTCTTAGAATTTTTAGTTACCTTAAGAGAGTAGCTCTAATATCATCTCCTACATGAGGCCTTTCCTACCTGATCATCCACATTAGAGTGTCCTCCCCTAAAATCACCCTGGATCTACTTTGTGTACATTTCTATAGAGACTATTATAGTCTCCCCCTGGCTAGACTAATCTATTCCTGGAGATCAGGGACTATTTTATTTTTGCATATTATATTCCAGCACCTAACATAATGTCTGCCATGGCACTTAATAAATGTTTATTGAGTGATATAGCAAATCAACCAATAAATATTTATTAAGTGCCTATTTCGTACCAGGTTTTGGGTTAAGGACTAGGGTTACAAAAAGAGGCAAAGGAAAGTCAATGACCTTAAGAAATTTATAATCCAAGGGAGATGCCAACATGAAAACAAATATATACAAAGCAAACCATATGCAAGATAAATAGGAACTAACTAACAGAGGGAAGGCACAAGGTTAGAGAAAGCTTCCTGTTGAAGATGAGATTTTAGTTGAAATTTAAAGGATTCTATGGAAGTCAATAGTTAGAGTGAAGCTAAACAATGACCCTAGTGCAAATACTAATATTATGGAAATAGGTCTTGATCAATGACATATGTAAAACCCAGTGGAATTGCTCATAAGCTATGGGAGAGGGGTGGGAGGAAGGGAAGGAAAGACATGATTCATATAACCATGGGAAAATATTCTAAATTAATTAAATAAATAAACTTTTAAAAAATAGTTAAAGTGAAGGAGGGAGATATTCTAGGTATGGAGGACAACTTAGAAAAAAGTCCAGAGTCAAGTGATAGAGTATTTTGTTCACAGATTAGATAGGAGGTCAGAGTTATTGCATTAAGAAGTATATGATGAGGAATAAGGTATAAGAAGACTTCAAAGGAAAAAGGCTAGGTTCTGAAGGGCCCAATAAAACATTTTATATTTGATCATAGAGGCAATAGGGAGCCACATGGAGTTTATTGATAGTGACATGGTTGAACTTGTGCTTTAGGTAAATCACTAGTGGATAAATGGAGCATAGACTGGTGTGAGAAAAAACAATGCACATAAAACTCTCAGCAGGTCTATTGTGGTGGACCAGACATGATGTGATGAGGGACTACCTTACATAGGTGACAATGTCAATGGAGAGAGGAAGATATAATTGAGGGATACAAAAGTGAAGTCGACACACCTTGTCAATAGTTTGGATAGGGGCGATGAGAGATATAAATATCAATTGTTATTAAATGCCCATTTTTATTATCATTAGCATTGAAAAATCTCTTTCGATACCAGGCCAAAATCCACATTCTTGTAATTTCCTCATAATGGTCTTAGTTCTGCTATTTGTGGACTAGCAGAATAAATCTGGTCCCTTTCTTCCTCAAACTGGAGAATGGACAGACATTCTTGAATATGCTGACGTTCAGTCTGAGTGCTGCCTAGATACTGCTAAGTCTCTCTACCTTAAGAGCTTTTTTCTTTCCTTTAAGGGAATTGGGTGGCTAGAACTCCAATTAGGTGAATTTCCAAATCCATGTTTTGAAAAGCAAAGAGTGCTCTCTCTCATTCTCCTCCTCTCCTCTTCTGATGCCACTTTCCCTTTATCATCGATGAGATCATAAGCTAAAAGTAACCCCTGGATTTATGCAGCCTCTGCTACCACCTACAGGATAAATCCAAAGGACCTTATAGGGGAGATGAATACAAAAATGATGGCACAGTTCTATAAGTATAGACAGTGTAAGGAGCACTAAAGCTTGGAATAAATTGAGGTTTCTGAGGAATGTTAGGATACGGAAAGGTGAATGCTGTTTTTCTTACTCATTTCAGAGAAAAGAGAGAGATCAAAGAAGGGCTAGGACTGTTATGGGGGTGGAAGGGAAAAGAATAATTATTATTATTATACTACTAACATTTATTTAATGCTTACTATGTGCTAGGCACTGTGCTAAGTATTTCATAATTTTTTATCTTCACAACAGCCCCAGGAAGTAAGCTATTTTTAATCCTATTTTACAGATGAGGAAACTGAGGCAAACACAAGTTAAGTGACTTGCTTAGGGACACAGAACTAGTAAATGTCTGAGGCTGGATTTGTATTCGGATCTTCCTGACTCCAGGCCTGGCAGTATATTCACTGAACCATCTAACCATTTCATGATGGAAATAGATGAGGAGATAGCTTTTATTTGACTTCCTTGCCTTTTATTTTACTTCTTATTTCTCTCCCAAGGAGAAGACAATGCCCTTCAAACCAGAAAGGACAAACCAAAATGCCTAATACTGAATATCAAAAAAAAAAAAAAAGAAAGTGCCAAAATGCCCTTGACAAGTTCAGGTAAACAGCACCAGATAAATTACATGGGAAATACCAAGAATAGAAGGATATTCTTGCTTAATGACTGTGGGTGATCTCTGAAACATTACAACAAATTAAAGTGGTGATGTAGGACTGGAAAACAGTTTCTATAATTCCATTTTTTATATCAGACTATAAACCAGTGATCTTGACTTGGATTCTTTGGCAAAATTCTAGAATGTAATATTAAAGGGATATAGCTAATAATTATTGATAACTATTGGCCAACTAGAAAAGAAAGTGATGATCACAAGGAGTCAGTATGGCATATGTGAAAACAGGCATGCCAAACTGGCTTCTCATTTTTGATAGTTATTAGATGAATGGTGTAAATCTAGTTTACCTAGATTTTAGCAAAGCATTGTAATATTTAAAATTAAATTATGAGGCTATTAGTAGCTTTAATAACTTTATTACATCAAAGTAGTGATAGTAAAGAGAGGGAAAGGTAGAAAAGAAGCAGAGAGTTGGTCACCATGATGAATTGAAGATCACCACCTACAAGGGTTTCTTCAGGTTCCAAGCTCCAGCCAGAAGACCCTCACTTCCTGGTGGGTCTCCCCTTTTAAGTAGTTTTTTTCCACCCACTCACTCTCACACGTCACATCTCAGGAACCAATTGTAGTTTCTTAATTTGCCTGGGCCACCCAGGGGGGTAGTGCCTGTGAATCAGCTTCCTGTTTCGTTGGTTCTTGTGTTCTCTAACTTCCTGTCTCTGAGGACCTGTCTATATCAGCACATCTCAGTGGTCTTTGACCCAAACAAAGCAACATTAATAGAGAAATTCTCTTCCAACAGCATTTACTGTACTGGTGGGGAAAATGAAACATTGTGGACCAGAGGACAGTCTGTGAAGAGGTGATAGTTGAAATATTGGGAATGAATGAGATGTAAAAGAAAGAGGAAATAAAACGAGAAGAAGACTGTAGAGAGATCCTTGAAGACCACTGACATTAAAGAATTGTGAGCAGTATGATGAGCTAACAAAGGAGACAGAAATAAAGAGTGTTTCAAAAGGAAGGGGAATCAGGAAAATGGCTCTGTCCTCAGAGCAGGGCATCATGCTAAGTGCTTTACTCAGTATTAAAGAAATTATATTATAGGGGATAATCTAGGGATGATGATTTATAAGTAGGGAGTGATAGAAGGTTGGGGCCCAAAAGATTCTAAAGTGGTAGTTGGTTGTAAAATCTACATCAGATTGCTTACAGTCTGGCAAGGGGAAGGGCAGGAAGGAAGGAGAAATTTTAGAACTCAAAATTTTAAAAAAGGAAAGTTAAAAATTGTTTTTGCATGTAATTAGGAGAAATATTTTTAAAAGGATTCACAAGATTTGAGAATTTAGAGGAAAAAATAACTTAAAAAAATTTAAGTGGTAGTTAATTGAGAAACTGAAGTGATAGATCATGAAATCATGACAAGATGCTCATCCCGGTAGAATACAAACACCTTGAGGGCAGAAACAAATTTTTTTTGTCTTTCTATGACTAACAGTGTCTGGCATTAATAAATGATTTGCTGAATAATTTTAATTTAATTAATTAAACTTAAATAATTCAAATTATTAAAATTAAATTAATTTAATAATTAATACATTTGTAACTTCAAGTAAGGCAATGACATAAATTCCACCGAAAGGTATATTGACAAATGTTTGACATCTCGCTCTCTATGAAAAAAATGTATATGGGAATATTTTAAAATTTAATTTATATTACTAATATTCTCTCTTTCCTTTTAAAAACTATATATCAGCATTGGTGAACATTTTTGAGACTGTGTGCCCAAATTACACTTTCAAGCTGCTCATGAGACATTACCAGATAGCAGAGGGAGGAAGTGTTTGCATTGGGTGGTTGGGCAGAAAGATGGGAGCTGTGGAGAGGGGGGACAGAGCAGTCCCCTCCTGTAAGCTGGGCACCTATGCAACACCTCGCCAACACAGCTCTAGATGATCAACAAAACAATAATCAAGTCTTGATTTGCAGATTTTCAAGGTGCAAATGTTCACACTGAAATTTTAACAATTGGTTCTCCTGAGCCAGTATGAGTTGATTCCAGTTTTGCTCTGTGTCTAACACAAAATCTCCTGTGGTTATGTGATGTCACACAACAAAGTGTCTTCTATCTTCTAATAAGGATAAACCAGGTTTGCTTTGCATTCAGCATTTAAGGTAGACATATCACATTGGCTAGTCTACTGTGAGGTTTAGACTACAGTGTGTGGGAGGGTGTAGGTGTGGACACTTAGTTATGACTCTTGGCAGCTTTCAGGCTCTTGGCTAAGGTGATGTAGAGTTCTCTATTTCCACTCGTGGGATGTCAGAGTAATGGGGAGAAAGTATAAGGAAGTTGGTTCATTGGGGTTACAGAGAAGAAAACAGGGTGAATCACTGCACAGAAGAAAATAAAAAGGGCCTGCCAGATCATGTGATCTAATGAGGATGATTCTTCATGACATCTACATGTAGAGGAGTACTAGAACATTACCCCCTTCTGGATCTCCATCTGTTAAAACCTTTACTTAATCTTTAAAGCCAAAGATAAATGTCATCTACTCCTTGAAGCATTTCCTGATTCTCCCTAGCCATAAGAAATCTCTATTCTCCATGTTCTCAAAGCAATCTTTACATCTCCTGTAGATCTAATCACACCTAGTCTTGTATTGTTATTTGTCTGCATTTTATAGTAGAAAGTATTAAATAAACAGGTCCATTAATGCATTGTTGGTGTAGCTGTAAAATGATCTAGTCATTCTGGTAAGCAAATTAGAACTATTCCCCCTATTCCCTCCCTCAATCTCTAAACTTTATATCCTCTTTGACCCCTTGACATCTCTCACAGGCTTATTATGCCCAAACAAGATTAAAGAAAGAAGAAAAGGAGGCAGCTAGGTGGCTCACTGGATAGTCAGTTCTGGAGCTGGGAGGACCTGGGTTCAACTTTGGCTGCTGATGCTTCCTAGCTGTGTGACCCTGGGCAAGTCACTTAACCTGAATTGTCTAGCCCTTACAATTCTTCTGCCTTAGAACAGATATTTAATGTCAATTTTAAGACAGAAGACAAGGAAAGAAGAAAGAGGAGGGAGGAGGAGGAGGAGGAGAAGGATGACGAGGAGGAGGAACAGAAGAAGGAAGGAGGAGAAGAAGGAAGGAGGAGAAGAAGAAGAAGAAGAAGAAGAAAAAGAAGAAGAAGAAGAAGAAGAAGAAGAAGAAGAAGAAGAAGAACCTTTTTATACTAAGTATTTATAGCACCTAAATATTCCTAGCACCTCTTTTGGGGGATGACTGAACAAATTAAGGCATATGCCTCTAAGGATATTATTGCATCATTAGAAATGATGAAAGGGATGATTTCAGAGAAATCTGGAAAGTCTTGTATAAAATTATGCAGTGAGGTGAACAGAACCAGGAGAACAATTTATAAAGTAAAATTAATGTTAAAAACAAACAGCTTTTAAAAACATAAGAACTCTGATCAATGTAATGATCAACCACAATTCCAGAAGACTGATGAAGCATGTTTCCCACATTCTGACATAGATAAAATAGGCTCAAAAATGTAGAATGAGACATATATCTAAGGACGAGGTTAATGTGGAATTTGGCTTTGCTTAATTATACATTTGTCAAAAGGATTTTTTTTTTGTTTTGTCTTGAATTTGAGAGTGGTTTGAGAGGGTAAGAGAGATAGGGTAAGGTAGCTGAAAGAAAGAGAGGAGAAAGGGAGGGAGGAAAGGACAGAAGATAGGGGAGAGGGAGAAAGAAAGGAAGAAAAAAACAGGAAAAAGAAAATGTCATCAAAACATTTTAAAAATGCACAGAAAATAACAAAAGAGAGGGCATACAATCACAGACAAGCAGACCAGCTTTGAAGGCTACATGTCGAATTTATTATATATTTAGAAAGAAAATCAAACTGTACATAACAGAGACCCATAGTTTCACATACAATAGTTTTTCAGTTCTTTGTAAGGAATATTCCAAAAATCTTAGTGTAATTTTAAACTGTGCTCAATTTTTGGAAAACAGTATATAGAAATGCCTGTTTTATTTGGTATTTGTTCATTGTAGTTGTTCGTTGTTTTGTTTTGTTTTTTAATGAAAAAGAAAACATATTGGACTTGGAGTCAGAAGACTTAGTCATATCTGGACAAGAGGCAACTTCCCTAAGCCTCAGTTTTAGTTATATGTAAAACAGGGTCAATAATAGCTCCCATTTCTATAATCCTTTACAAAGCATTTCCCTTAAAACAGCCTCTATGAGGGAGGTAGTGTAGGCAGTCTGTCTCTCATAAAGGAGATAACAGACTTGGCATGAGGAAGACCTGGGTTCAAATACCACATTAGACATTTCCTGGCTGTATGACCCTGGGCTCAAAATCTCTCAGGTTTCTCATAGGGGGAAATAGCACCTATCAACCAGGCTTATGTGAGGATTAAATGAAATAATGTGTACAAAGCAGTTAGCAAACTGTAGAAGTTTATATAAATATTAGTTACTACTATAAGGCACTGGACCTGAGAACCAGGATTCAAATCCTCCCTGGGATCTGAGGCAAAGAGGCTCATCATTGGGCTCCCTCAGGGCGAGCATCTGTGGAGCAATCTCTGGGAGGGGAGTAGGGGCTGTGGGGAGGTCATTTCTGGGTTGAAGGATTCCGGCTTAGAGAATCTTTATTATTTTTTATAATCCTTCCAGCTTCACCCCCTCTGCCAGCTGTAACTGTCCTCAAAGGCGGAGGCAGGATAGGCTGATGCTCTGATGCAAACAACAGCTTACGTCACTGCTAAAAAGAGAAAGGAGATGACCCAGATTTGGAGACTGCAGCTCAGCAGAGCCCATCGTTGGCTAACCTTGGCGGCAGTGCCATCTAGTGGCAATCTGGTAGCAGCCGCTTGGAAGAGGGATGAAAATCAGAGAAACCTCAGAGAGACAAAGGAAGAATTCCTGGGGGAAGTGCTCTGCATCTGGAAGGAACCTCAGAGGTCATGTAGCCAAACTCCTCATTGGACAGATGAGAAATCTCAGACCCAGAGATAAAAAGTCTCTTGCCCAAGATCACACAATAGGGTCAAAAGTAGGATTTGAACTTAGATCTCCAGAATCCAAGCCTAGTACTCTTTTTGCTAGGCTAAACAGTTAAAAAAAAAATCTATAAAGAGCCTGTTTTATGCAAGGCCTAGTGCCATCAATTAATTAACAAGTATTTATTAAGTGGCTATAGATACGATATTATAAAAGTAGATGTGACAGGGGAAGCTGGGTGGCTCAGTGGACTGAGAGACAGGTTTAGAGATGGGAGGTCCTGGGTTCAAATGTGACCTCAGACATTTACTAGCTATATGACCTTGGGCAAGTCATTTAAATCCCATTGTCTACTCTGTACAGCTCTTCTGCCTTGGAATCAATACACAGTATTGATTTTAAGATGGAAGGTAAGGTTTAAAAAAAAATAGATGTGACATTTTCAAGAACCTGATTGCCTAATAGAGAAAGAAATATGGGCATATGAACAGCTACGTTACAAAGGCAATAATGGTCTAGACCAGTGATTCCCAAAGTGGGTGCTACCACCCCCTGGTGGGTGCTGCAGCAATCCAGGGAAGCAGTGATGGCCACCCTTTTTTTGTATTACATTCTATTCTGAGTTCAATAAATAGTTTCATAATTTCCAGGGGATGCTAAGTAATAATTTTTCTGGAAAGGGGGCAGTAGGCCAAAAAAGTTTGGGAACCACTGGTCTAGACAATCAATGTGCTATGAGAAATGTGGAGAAAGATCATTTTCAGGTACAGGGCAGTCAGGGAAGGCTTCAGGGAGGAAAGAAAATCAAAAGAAAGCAACCTCAAAAAAGACAAATGAAGATAAGGGATAGCATTCAGGGAGGTGGAGAAGTCCATTCTAGACATAAAGGATGATATGGGCAAAAGAATGGAGTTTGGAAAGAGAAGTCCACTATTCCAGTGGGGTAGATTGGAGAGCACATGAAGGGAAGTAATATAAGAAAAAACCAAAAAGTATATTAGGACTGAATTAGAGAAGGCTTTGAATGCTAAGATGAGTACTTTGTTAGATCCTAGGGAGCCACTGGTGGTGGTTAATTTGATGAATGATATGGTATCATTCATTGCAAAGGTTATACAAGCAATGCCAAAGAAAGGTAGGTCCAAGAAGAGGGAGACTTGAGGTAGAAAGAAAAACTTGTAATGATAATCTAGGGGAGAAGATATAATGGGTTGGTGGTCCTAAGGTGGTGATAACGTAAACTGAGAGAAAGGGACAGGTGTAAAAGATGCTGGGGAGGTAAAATCAGCAGGTTATGGGGATGTGGAAGGACCAAGAGAGGGAAGAGACAAAGAAGACATTGAGATTTTCAGGATGACTTGGCAGATGGTGAAACTATAAACAGAGGTATTAAGGGGAAAGATCATAAACTCAGTCAGCAGGTATCTGGTGCTCTGGCTAGGATGGAGATAAAGATTAATGAGTCAACTGTTTGGAAGTAAGCATTGAAAGTGTGGGAGTATGTAATGAAAAAAAGAAACCTTTCCCTCCAGTGCATAGTAGGTGGTTCTGTTGAAGGCAGTCTCAAAGTTACCAGGAGGAAAATGAAGTACCTAGAGACAGCTAAATGACTTAGTGAATAGAGTGCTGGTCATGGAGAAGAAGCCCTAAGTTCAAATCCAGTCTGTGTGACCCTGGCCAAGTCACTTAACTCCTGTTTGCCTTAATCCACTGGAAAAAGAAATGATAAACCATTCCAGTATGTTTTTTGGTAAAGATATTTTATTTGACCAATTTCATGTAATGACACTTTTCCACATAAGTTTTCTGAAGTTATATGATCCAAATTGTCTGTCTCCCTCCCTCTTCCCAGAGATGGTAAACAATTTGATCTGCACTATACATGTATTATCATGCAAAACATATTTCCATATTGTTTATTTTTGTAAGGGAACAAACATATAAAACCAAGAACCCCCAAATAAAAATCCAAATAAACTAAAGTGAGGAATCATATGCATTCATCTGCATGCTGACTCCATCATTTCTTCCTCAGAATTGCCCCAGATCATTATATAACTGAGAGTAGCTAAGTCTTTCCAGCTGATCATTGCATAATATTGCTGTTACTGTGTACAATGTTCTCCTGGTTCTGCTTATTTCACTCTGCATCAGTTCTTCCGGCTTTTTCTGAAACCATCTTGCTCATTGTTTCTTATAGCATAATAGTATTCCATCAACAACATATATCACAATTTGTTCAGCCATTCCCCCAATTGGTGGGTATCCCCTCAATTTCCAAATCTTTGCTACCACAAAAAGAGCTGCTATAAATATTTTTGTACAAGAAGTAGTAGTGTTATTACTGGATCAAAGGGTATGCCCCACTCCAGTATCTTTGCCAAGAAAACCTCATGGACGACAGTGGTCCACAGGGTAGAGAAGAGTCAGAAGTGACTGAACAATGACAACAAATATTACCCATCCATCATTAGCCAAAGGACAGTGCATCTTAGTGAAGGCATCAAGAAGGTCCAAGGCAGGGTATCAGGAGACAGAGTAATATGGTGCAAAGAACACTGAATTTAGAATCTGAAGCCCTGGTTTCAAATCTCAGCTCTCCTGCTTACCACATGTGTGACCTTGAATAATCCCTTAACTTATTGCAGCCTTAATTTCCTCATTTGTAAAATGAGAGATTGCCTCTAAGGCCCCTTCTAGCATCTTGACATCAAAGAATTGATGTCATGCTGAGCATATGGCCAGTATAGATAAGACTTTAGGCTCTTTCCATGGTGAATAAGAGGAAAAAGAAAAGGGAAGGGTTACATTTGTTCACAAATTTGCTCTCAAGAATTAAGCAATTAGTTTAATTAAAGGTGGGGAGCTAAGACATAGGAAACCAAGGATCAGAAGGCTTTAGAAATCATATCCAAATCAGATAATTTGAGTAGTGACTCTGACAAAGGAATCTATAAAGCTTTCTTTAGTCAAGATGTTCTGATATCACTGGAGAAGACCACTGATGAAGCATCTTCTCTTCATGCTGGATTACAAGCATTTTTTGGCCCATTTTGCTATGAGTTTTTTAAAATTAAAAATTATTTTATTTAATCTAATTATTGTTTTTATTTATGTTTACATATTATTGATGTTTCTTTAGTAAAATACAACTCCATGAATGCATATGATGCCTTCATAAAATCTGGGTTTTCTGGGTGTCTGGAATGGATTAAATCAATTTACATTAATCATTTGGTACTCAACTTTGCAGTATTCCACCTGCCTTCTGCATTGAGTACCAAGGCACCACTAGAGTTGTCTTACTTTTTAAAAAAAAATACATTCAGACTTAAAAAACATATTTACTTTTTGTGAGTCCCACTTAGGAACAGGAGATGTCAATTCTCCATAGACAATATTTTTCACATAAAAAGGATGACGAGTATGAGGCAGAAAACATTGAGTTGCCTTCTTACAGGGAGAGCACACCTGCCCACACACTGCTGAGTCAGCAGCCTGCCTGGCAAAGCCTTCTCTGGGAAAAGAATGGCTCTTTGTGACTTGATCCTGGGGAGTCTGATCTCCCCACCCTACCGCTCCCTCCACCCACTAGAGCATTCCAAAGATAGCCACTGACCTTTCATTCCCTTTGAGGTTTCAGAGGACAAAAGCAAAGCCACCTTCTTAATAACTGGAACCTGATCAAATAGCCATAAGTCATATTCCTCTTTCTAGAAAAGCCTTTTCAGAATAGTCATATTTATTTTCATAGCTGTAATTCAATGCTGTAATTGTTCCATAAAGCATCTTATAGGACCATAGATTTAGAACCCATTGAATCCAGCCCTTCATTTTTACAGATGTGGAAACGAACACCTACAAAAGTTAGGTGACTTGCCCAAGGCCACAATATTAGTAGGAGCTGAATTTGAACCCAGGTCCTCTGATTCCTGAGTCAATGTTCTTTTTTCAGCCCTCCTACCTCTTTATGTACTTAGTTTTTAAGATCATAACTGGCAAAGGTTACATGAGACACATGGTTTTTGTACATACATGAAACCTTTCACGAAAGCCTACAAAACCCTTGTGTAACCATTTGGCATCATGGAAAGCCCAGATGGAAGTCCTCCCTGTTCTTCCAATTATCCCTCAGTTGAAGGAGGGTACCAAGCAGTCTTCAGTGGGTTCTATAATATCCTCTGATGAACTGGAGTTTTGTAAGCATGTAAAAACCAATTGGCATCTATATATCTCTGCCAAGACCTTCTTTTCCTGTTTGACAGTCTTGTATCTTACTTACTGACTGGTTGAGTTGTAAATCATCAAATAAAGATGGGAGGCAGCTGGGTGGCTCTGTGGACTTGAGAGCCAGGATTAGAGTGGGGAGGTCCTAGGTTCAAATCTGGCCTCAGACACTTCCCAGTTGTGTGACCCTGGGCAAGTCACTTAACCCTCATTGCCTAGCCCTTACCACTCTTCTACCTTGGAACCAATACACAGTATAGATTCTAAGATAGAAAGTAAGGGTTTAAAAATATAGATATAGATATAATGATCATTTTCTTTTTTTAATGATAATTTTTTTAAACCCTTGTACTTCGGTGTATTGTCTCATAGGTGGAAGATTGGTAAGGGTGGGCAATGGGGTTTAATGATAATTTTTTATTTTTTATATTTTTATTTTGAATATTTTCCCATAGTTACATGTTTCATGTTCTTTCCCTCTCCCCAAACCCCCCTAACCCTACTTAGCTGACCCACAATTCCACTGGGTTTTACATGTAATAATGATCATTTTCAATGGGTTGGCTGATCTGATGGACAACAGAGCCAGTGAAAGATATCGATGGAAAAGGCGAGAGGGTATGGTGGCATCCCTTGAATAAATTTTAATGGAAAAATGTATGCATGTGTATATACAGATTTATATATTTATATATGTATATGCATATCATGTGTAACTATATATGCAACTATATGTGTATGTTGTGTATTGTGTGCACACAGACATGTATATGTACATACACATGTATATATCAGCATATATACATACATATACACACATGCACTATTTTTTGAGGCCCTGTTATTATAGGTGTGTATGATCTGGGTGGGGGGAGGTTAGAAACCCACAACTAAAGAAGAGAAAATTTCTGAAAAGAATAGCTAGCATTTCCTTAGTGCTTTAAAGTTTGCAAAATGCTTTACAACTATCATCACACTTTATCCTCATAACAACCCTGGGAGAGAGGAGCTATTATTATCTCCACTTTACAGATGAGGAAACTGAAAGAGATAGAGGTTAGGTGACTCACCCAGGGTCACACAGCTAGTAAACGCTGAATCTGGATTTGAACACGGGCAGATCTTTCTGACTTCAAGTCCATCTTTCCCAGCCACTGTACCCCTTAGCTGCTGGAAAAGTGTTCATTTTCCACCATGTTTCACATACCATCCAGTCATCCGTCCAGGTCATATTGCCAAATGCCTGCCACGGGGCTGTTCCTCTTCTTCCCATGTGTATCAGCACTTTCCAAATGTGACCTGGGTCTGGCTCGCCCAAAGCCCAGACCTTTATTCTCTCTCTCTCTCTCTCTCTCTCTCTCTCTCTCTCTCTCTCTCTCTGTCTGTCTCTCTCTCTCTCTCTCTCTCTCTCTCTCTCTCTCTCTCTCTCTCTCTCTCTCTCTCTCGGGACTCATTTATATTGGAGCTCCCTTCCTAGGGTCTAACCCTCTTGGTGACTAAGTGAGTAGAAATTAGCCTATTTTGTCCACTATTGTCTTCACTCTGAGTACAGAAATCAAATCAAGAGTAACATTGCTTCTAGAAAGGGGGTTTGGATTGACTGCTCTATGCATCAATTGGCCATCTTTGGTCTGCCCAGACCCATGCTCCTTCCCCTGACCACCACTCTTCTGTTTGTCTTCTCTTCGGAACATGAACTCCTCGAGGACAGGGATTGTTTTCCCATTAATTAGCACAGTTCTAGAATATAATTACCCATTAGTAAAATGGCCTTTCATTCCCTCATTTATCACATTTCCGTTGTCCTCATTTTATTCTGTCATAGTCAAACTCAGCCTATCTTTCTGGACCTCCTTCACAGTACTTTCCTTTACACACTGCATTCCAGACAAACTAGCTTATTGTTCATTGTAGACAATATTCTTTTTCTCATTTCCGAACCTTTGCCCAGTATCCTTGGCTTTCTTCAAGCTTTCTCTTAGGTGTAACCTCCTACAGGAGACTTTATCTGATTCCCCTGCTTGTTAACACTTTTCTATAACCACCAAAATAACTGCATTTTCTTCATATATACTTTTTTGTATTTACTTAATATTTTTAACCCTCACCTTCCATCCTGGAAATAATACTGTGCATTGGTTCCAAGGCAGAAGAGCAGTAAGGGCTAGGCAATGGGGGTTAAGTGACTTGCTCAGGGTCACATGGCTAGGAAGTGTCTGAGGTCAGATTTGAAGCCAGAACTCCCATCTCTGGGCCTGGCTCTCCATCCACTGAGCTATCCAGCTGTCCCCTGTATTTACTTATGTAGGTAATATGATTCTTTCCCCACAGTGGGTACTCAATACATTTTTAAATTAGAGTCAATTTTTTCATATTCTTCATGATACCCCACCTACCTCCATAAAATAGCCTTGCTACCCTTCTGATAGGACACTGGGGGTACCCAGGCCTACTGACTTCTTCTCATCAATTGACTATACTATAGAGAGCCATTAAATGAATTCTCTCTATAGGTAAGGAACTAGGACTTGATTCCACAAGGATTAAAGGAAGAAAAAGAAGAAAAATTCAATGTAGTTTTAGGACTAATAACAAAGACATGGTAGAGGCCCTTAGTGAGTTCTCAGTACACAAACGTACTTGTGAATTTGAACACTAGGTTGCTAAAATGGAACAATTTGGTTGGTGGGTTGTTAAATTTTTTTCCTGATTCTCTTCCTCAATCTATTTCTCAATCTTCTTTATCGGATCTTCATCCAAGTCATGTCCACTCATTGTAGATGTTCCCCAAAGCTCTGTCCTGGACCAGTTTTTTCTTTTCCTGATTTATTGATATTTTCATCAGTTCTCATGAATTAAATTATTATCTCTATTCTGATAATTCTTAAATCTACTTATCCAGCCCTAACTTCTCCTCTGACCCCTAGTCTCTCATTTCCAGCTGCCTATTGAATATCTCAAACTAGGTGTCCTCTAGATATCTTAAATTCCATATCCAAAACTGAAATCATTTCCCCCAAACCCCTGTAATGTTAATGTTGATTATCTTCAGTTTTTTTATCCTTTCTTGTTTGTACATAGTCGTTTGCATGTTATTTTACCCATTAGACTGGAAACTCCTTGAGAGCAGGAATGGGTTTTGGCTTTGCGGGGAGGGATAGCCCTGGTGCTTGACACTATTCCTAACATTTAGCAGGTATACAATAAGCTTGTTGACTTGACTTGTCTGGCCTAAGAAGCAGGCTTGAGTCCTAGATCTGCCACTTGTGCTATGACTTTGGAGAAGTCATTTCCTCTCCTTAAGGGGATAATTCCTCTGTAAAATGAGGAAGTCGGACCAGAAGATTTCTAATTCCTTTCCAATTCTGACAAACAATGATTCTAGGATTCTTTGGTATATGTTGCAAAATCAAGACTTAAAACCAGTTTTCTTACTCTTCAGCATCCAAAATGTTTAAATTAACCCAAAATGAGGCCAGAACCAGTCATGCTTGAAATACTGCTCCAAAAGAGCATCTTCTCAGAGATAAGGTCAAAAATAAATTCTTAAGATCTCTGTAAAAGGACAGTATGAGCTGGATAGAATTCTAGAGAGGAAGTTAAACTAAAATTGCTACCAATGAGTTCTTAATGCCCTAGCCCTAGGACAGTGCTGGCAAACCTATGGCATAGGTGCCAAAGATGGCATGTAGAACACTCTCTATGGGCATGCTGCTGTCCCCCACCCCTGCTGGAACGTGTTAATAAAAAGGCAGAGGGACTTGGGCAGAGTTGCTCCCTTCCCCCTCTCCACTGTGCCTCAGGACATTTTTTCATATCACCTGCCCTTCTCCCATAGCAGCCCAATGGGAACACACAGCGGGTAAAGTGGGCAGCTCACAAGTGGCAGAGCTGGAGGGGAGGGGAGTTCTCAGGCCATTCCCCTCCCCCTCTCTGAGGACATTCCTCATTTCACCCACCCCTCTGCCCAGCAGCTCAATAGGAGCTCTTTCTCCCTCCCCTGTGTAGGGTAAGGAGTTGGGGCAGGATATGCCCAGCAGTCATGGTGGGGAGGGGCACGGCACCTGGTCTCTTAGGAGTCTGAAGGGTGGGGTGGGAGCAAGGCCCGGCATTCCATCTCTAAAAGGTTTGCCAACACTGCCCTAAGATTTTATCTCAGTCTTCATCCTACTGGACTTTTCCACAGGTTTTGACACTGTTGACCACCTCTTCTCCTGGACATTCTCTCTTTTCCAAGTTTTCTTGCTGATTCTCTCTCCTAGTTATTCTCCTGTTTGGCTACTCCTTTTCAGTTTTCATTGTTGGATCAATTGTTTCACCCATAACTGTGAGTATCCCCCAAGGTTTTATGCTGGGTCCTCTTCTCTCTCAGCAATCTCATCAGCTCCTATGGGTTCAGAGATCATCTCTAAGCTGAAAATTCCCAGATCTATATATCTAGTCTTAGTCTCTCTCCTCAGTTCTAGTCCTATATCATGAAATGCCTATTGGACTTCCCCATTGAGTGTCTCATAGTTATCTTAAATTCAAAATTATGAAAAACAGAACTCATCTTTCCCCCCAAAAAACTCCTTCTTCAACCTAATTTTCCTATTTCTATTGAGGGCACCATCATTTCTTCCAGCCACTCAGATTCATAACCTCAGAGTCATTCTTAATTCCTTACTTTTCCCTCACTCCATATATCCATCCTATCAGTTGTCATAAACTCTACTTCTACATCTCTTATTTTCATTCCATTCTCTCAATATTCATGACTACCTCCTTAACTCAGATTCTTATTGACTCTTCACTTGGACCATTATGGCAACCTCCCAATAAATCTCTCTGCCTAAAATCTCCTCATTCTCTCTAATTCCCCTCTACATAGATGGGATTTGTTATCCAGCTGTTTTAGAAACTTCAGGAACTACCTCTAAATGCTTACTGGTTAATTAGCATAATTCCTGAGAGAAGATTCTTTTGTATTTTATTCAAAATGTAGAAAAGGTCTTGTTCTATTTTTAGAGATTGGGGAGGTATGTTGATGAATGTTCTTGGAGGTGGAATTTATTCTTCCTCTTCTGTCACTCTAACAGTAGAACCTTGAGTTGAAGGAAAAAATATTATTACCATCCCCAAACCCACACTCACTCCACACACTTATTTGTGATGTTTTAGTTGGTTCCAGTTGCCTTCCTACTTTCTCTTACCATCTTCCTCTCTTCTATCTCTCTTCACCTCTAATTTTCTTCTGTTCTCTAATCTTATTTAATTCTCTTCTCTATTTCCCTCCTCCCCTTCTCCACATGCCATCCAAAATGTCGGAGATGCTGGTGGTTGGGACAGGGCCTGGTCAGAACCAGGAGTGAGGACCAGAGCCATGATGAGGAATTCTTGCACCCAGGGAAAACAACACAAAGTACTCCAGGGGATAGGGAAATTCAACACCCTTTGGAAAGAAAACACAGCCTCCAGGACTCTCAAAGCGGAAAGGCTGATTCATGGGAGCAAGAACATAGGGTACATGGTGAAGGAACTCTCTATACCCTACCTCCTTGTACCTTCCTATTTTAACCAATTATTCTTACCAGCTAGGAACAAAGCTCTGCTGTTTATAGCTGCTTAAAGACACCCACAAAATGTCAGTTGCCCTGAAATCCAGTGCCATGGGGGAAATTCCCCTTGTCCAGCCCTAGTTATATCTCCGGCAAGGACTATGAGCATGAAATTCCATTTCCTTTATTTATTTGCCCCACTTTAAATTCTCCCCAAGAAGATTTCTATCACTGGTGTAATTTACTTTCACTGAGTGGTTCGCTGGCATTTATCAGCTAAGAAAAGTAGCCTCAATCCTCTGAGAGAGGAACCTGCTGAATTATTTATGTTTTTAGAACTGTTCATGAGGTATTGTGGTAACAATTTGGAATCCTAGAATGAATAAAGTCAATACTGTAAATTGACTCAATTTAGTGTGGCATCCATACTGAGCTCTATTACAGATGGGGGTTGGAGGGCTGGGGGAAGGATTCCTCAGACACTTTCCTGGAAGTTTACAAAAGGCAGCATATCATTTCTGTCTTGCAGTTTGGCAACTCAAACTGGATCCTTTCCAGGTAAAAAGAGCAACAACAAAAGCTAGCATCCTTTTTGTTTTCTAGTGTTAAGAATGATATTTCTGACTCTTCTGCTGCCACAGGAGGAAATCCATCTTGTCTTATGAACCACTGAGTGACCTTTCCCGACGGTTACATTTTCCACCCTTCATGTTTTAATCTTCATTTATTCATTCAGAGAATATGCTTTGCATGCCTCCTGTGTACCACATACTGCAGGGGTCATGGATTAATTCAGCAAATATTTTTAAGTGCTTGCTTCATGAATAACGGGTATTGCATTAGGCACTATGAAGGAAATCAAATAAGTAAGACACTAAAACATTCCCCACAGAAGTTTATAATCTCCTCAGGGAGCTGTGACACAGATATAATCAACTCTGACATGAGATAGAATGTAATGAATGCCATTTGAGGGAAACAAAGTGTTATGAGAGTTTAAAAGAGGAAGAGAGCACTTTCTACTTGAGATATCAGTAAAGACTTCATGGAAGAGGTGGCAAGTGAAGACAGGGCTCAAGGACTAGCAAACTAGGCAAAAGACATAGAAAAATGGGATTGAACTAACCAGCCTCATTTATCCCTTCTAATGCTAAACCAACAATCCCATTTAGCAAGCATTTATCATTCAACATCTTCCATGTGAGCCACTGGTCCTAGAGAGACAAAAACTAAACAGGTACTGCCTTTGAGGAGACTGAATTTTACGCATTGCCCCTCTTTGCTTCCCCTAAATCCTGACTCATGTGCCCGGCACGTTGGCTGAAATCAAGGGCATGAGAATGAGAGGTCAAGTGGAGACAGGCATACTTTGGAATCAGAAGATCTGTGTTCACATTCTGCCTTTGTGATTTTGGACAAGCTTCATGCATAAAGGGTATTGCTTTAGGCACTATGAAGGGAATCAAATAAGTAAGACAGTAAAATATTCCCCCCAGAAGTTTATAATCTCTCACTTTTATAATGTTATAATATATAATTTTATATAAGAAGCTTATAATTCCTCACTGGGCCTTGGTTTCCTTAGCTGTAAAATAAGGAGTTTAGACTCAATGGCCAATGAGAACCCTTCCAACTCTAACTCTATGGGACTATAGATAGGGTACAAGACATTATAAACCAAGAGCCTATGGGAAGATTATTTAGTTATCATTTAGGAGACCTAACAGGAAGGGCTGGAGAATTCTAATTGGAATGGGGAAGCAGGAAGTGGCTGGCTTTGCTCTCCAAGAGAGACTCCATGGTGGTGGAGACAAGTTGCAACTGATCCTAGGAGACCTCAGTTTACCAGAGATCCTGAAGGAACACTGTCACCTACTTGTGGGAAATTTTGGTAGAGACTATCAATCCCAACCTGAGTTGCAGGTCAACTTGGGCTGGATTAACTCCCAGAATCTACCCACCTGGAAGAGTACAGCTAGTGGTCCTGGAGGAGCTGAAACATCACTGGAGTGAGTCTGGACTCTGCAGAGAGGATTCCCACTTCAATCCTGCTTTTCTCTGGGCCCTGCCTTGCTTAGGTCTCAGTTTAGTATAGATAAGTCCCTCCCCTAACCCTGTGGTTTGCCCTTAGTCTGGAAGTGTAGTAACCCCTATTCCCATCCTTTATCATAGTTTCCCTAATTAAAAATTGTTATAACTTTTGCCTTTTGCCTGCTGGTTCCATTGGCCCTTGCCTAGGTGGGGCAGTGTGACTGTTAGGGCCTAACTGCCATTTCTTTCAACAGTCACCTCCTTGACAGTTAAAACCTGCCTGGTTTGGTCCCTCCATCTATCATTCATGTCTCCCTCACACCCTTCTGGACCCACATTTAATATTCAAGTCTACTTCCCTGGTTATTCCCTATTAGACTACTATCTATTGGGGGAACATAGCAGGAATACAAAGAGATTTTTTTAAAGAATGTGACCATAGCTTTAAGTCGCTGATCCTCCTTAATGAGAATAGTGATTTTCAAAAAGTGGTTGCACTATTTGAATTAAAATTGCATGATTCTATTGGGCTGGAACTTGGAAGAGTGCAAAGTCTAATAACTGGAATCATAGAATTTTATTGTTAATGCAGACACTGAAGATCATTTAGTTTGACCTCTGTAGGAAAATATATATAGGGTAATGGAGTCACCAGGGATATTATAAATTAACTAAGGGGTTTGTGGGAACACACTCTGGGATGTAAGGAGACTAAAACTGAACACTGAAAACTTGTACAGCTAAGTCACTCCCAACTGAAAAATAACAGTCAACTGTCACTCTGGCCAGAGGCCTTAAATTCAACTGACAAGGTAACAGGATGAAACTGGGTTTATTTAGGAACAACTAAAGGAGGGATAGGAATGTCTACTCTTTTTTTTTATTATTTTAAACCCTTAACTTCTGTGTATTGACTTATAGGTGGAAGAGTGGTAAGGGTAGGCAATAAGGGTCAAGTGACTTGCCCAGAGTCAAACAGCTGGGAAGTGTCTGAGGTTGGATTTGAACCTAGGACCTCCTGTCTCTAGGCCTGGCTCTCAATCCACTGAGCTACCCAGCTGCCCCCTAATATCTACTCTTAAACCTTAACACCTAATAACAAAACCCACAGGGACAGGGAAGGACTTATACTAGTACACTAATCTAGCGGTCTAAACTAACAGGGCCCAAGGAGCTGTAAATGGAGTCTCTGGGTTTCTGCCTCAAACCTGGAACCTGCCAGGCTTGAGGACAGCTAGGACTTTGTTGCTTTGGGATTCTCACTGCACTCCACTGATGATCTCTGGATGCCAGGAGCTAAAGTTGTCTCAGGAACCAAGTAGAGAGGGTTCTGCTTGAAGCACTGTCCTCCAATTCTCAAACTTCTGCTCCTCTCTTGGCTCTGTAGATTTTGTCCTTTTGCTAGATGCCACACCACACAGGATCCCAGGGGAAAACAGGAAGCAGGGGGTCCCTTGCTCTGAGGTCTCCCAGGCTGGCAACAGTTTTTGCCTACCACTAATGGAGTCCACACTCAGGGCACAGACAGACTTCCTTCTCCTTCATTCCAACCTGGAATTTCCAGCTCCAGCTCCTTCCTGCTAGGTACTTCCTAATCAATACATAATCAATACCTAATCTAATCTTCCTCACAACATCTCCCACTTAATGTAGTAACCTTAACAAGCTCCTTAATAAATAATTATTAAAACATTATATTACTATATAATGCATAATATAATAATATAAAATACATATTATGAAATATATAAAACAATAAGTCTAATAAATAATAAATAATCAACAAGTCTCTGCTTAAATGCTT
>NC_058132.1:172752872-172755547 GCF_016433145.1 Gracilinanus agilis | reverse complement strand
ATATAATGCATAATATAATAATATAAAATATATATTATGAAATATATAAAACAATAAATCTGATAAATAATAAATAATCAACAAGTCTCTGCTTAAATGCTTCCTAGATGAAGAATTTACTATTTAGTAAAGAAGCACAATCAGTTGTTGGGTAACTCAGTTCAACATGTATTTATGCATGCTAGTGATTCACAATGAGGGGGAAAAAAAAGACACAATACCTGCCCTTGAGGAACTTTTATTCCATTGGAGTTAGGGCAAACAGGATGTGACCTATTTTATTGTTCAGGTGTGTCCAACTCTTCATGACTCCATAGATCAGTGATGGGCAAACTACAGTCCTGGTCCAAATGTGGCCCCCTGAAATGTTCAATCTGGCCATGTGGACATTATTCCTAATCTGACAAATACAATGAGTAGGATACAATACAATGAAACTTCAAGAGTTGCCTTAGAAATAGACTGACAGATGAGCATTTCCTTTCCTTTGGCCCCCTCTTTAAAAAGTTTGCCCATCACTGCCATATACTATAGCAAAGCTATCTATGGGTTTTTCTTGGCAAAGATACTAGAGTGGTTTGACATTTCCTTCTCCAAAAGATTTAGGCAAATAGAGATTAAGTGAGAGTCTTATAGATAGTGTCTGAGGTCAGATTTGAACTCTGGTCTTCCTGGTTCCAGACCCACTACTCTGAGTCACCAGCTGCCTTATATGACATACAGAAATAAATATAGCATAATACAGAGTAGGGCAGGATGAAGCCAAAAAAGAGATACATGTGTCTTTGAGGAAATTTGAGTAGGGAAAGAACACTTTTAGGAAGAGGGGGAAGATTGGAGAAGACTTTACAGAGAAAGGGGCACCTGAGTTGAACCTTAATGTGCAAGAAGGTTTTGAAAGTTGGAGATGGGACATGATTCCAGGCATGGAGTGGGGGCTCCCTGAATGCAGGGAATGATAGCATGTAGAGCTTGAGAAACATCTAGTAGTCCAGTGTGGCTGAAACATAGGATGTGTGAAAGGTAATATGTGAAATAATTCTGGAAATGAAGGAAGGTGTCAGATTGTGGTGGGTCTTAAATGCCAGACTGATGTTTTTAAATTATCCTTGAGGCTAGAAGGAACTGCTGATGGTTTCTGAGTAGCCCTGATTATATCAATCCAAGTTCTTCTTTCATTTATTGGGCAAAACATTCCTCCTTGTATCACTGATACCTTGATGTTCATTTATTGTATTTTGAATAACTGGTCTTTGACTCTACATTTGATACTTTCAATCTTGTTCCTGTCAACACTCTTATTGACAAATTACCATTAAAGATAAAATGCATTCTCTTTTCCATATGTGCTTTCTCTAATCAGAAACTTGGAGGTCAGAAGCATTTTTGGTAGCCTATGTTAATGCCTTAACATCATTTGATGAGAGTGGTTTTTCCTATAAAAATATCATAAATTTACTGCATCTTTCTCTCTGTCTCTCTGTCTCTGTCTCTCTCTATTTCTCTGTCTCTGTCTCTGTCTCTGTCTCTGTCTCTGTCTCTGTCTCTGTCTCTGTCTGTCTCTCTCTCTCTCTCTCTCTCTCTCTCTCTCTCTGTCTCCACATTTCTAACAAGTTCCAGATGCATAGTGACCACCACCTGCTATAATCATGAGCAGCCTGGCTCCTTGCCACCACATTCCTGCAGGTGGAACCACTTAGTCCCTGCCTAGCCTTAGCCCACCTCCTAGTTCTGGAATCAATCTAGCTCTGTGGCAGGAGCCACACCAGCCTCCATTGTTCAGGAAGCCATAACGTCATGTTTGATGCTGTTTCTATTCTAACATTGTTTCCCTGGTTTTTACCCCTAAGTTCTTACTTTGCCTACTGGTACCAGAACCAGATCAAGGAAGTCATTTTGATTTTCTTCATTGCTCAGAGTTCTTTATCCCTTTGTCCTGTCCCTTCTCGCCTTTCCTTGTAGAGATGGCATGAAGGTAGAAAATGAGTGTTATCCAGATATAGGCTTTGACTGGGCTTCTTCATCACTGACGACTGATTCAAGAAATGCTGCCTGATAAGGCATGAGGATGGATGTTAGGGTCTAGAATACAGCACAACCATCTGTGGAATACAATTACACTCAGAGCAAATCCCTAATCAATTCACTATCCCACTCACCACAGGGGTTCTTCCAAATCTTTCATTTCTTCCTCAGACCTCACATAGCTCCACCCCTTTCCATACCTTGTCTTATATTTTACTAAAAAAAAATAGAAGTCATTTGCTGAAAGTTCCCTCTTCTCTCCTTTCCTCACCTCACATCACTTCACTGCCTTTTGTTACCATCTCCATCACCCCTATATTACTTGAAGAAGTAGATCTTCTTATCAAAGCAAAACCCTCTCTTGAATAAGTTACCCCACTCCATTCCATCTTTTCCAGCCAGATTGCTCCCTCTCTCATCTGGAATTTCTCAATAATTTATAATCTCACCCTGCCTACTTACTAGCTTTTCTCCTACTGCCTATAAAATGTCCATCTCTCTCCTACCCTGAATAAAACATTTAGACCCTTACTTGCTAGCTATATCTCTTCTCTTCTGCTTCTCTCTCTCTCTCTCTCTCTCTCTCTCTCTCTCTCTCTCTCTCTCTCTCTCTCTCTCTCTCTCTCTCTTTCTCTCTCTCTCCCTCTATT